>NC_057797.1:159748140-159871846 GCF_018294505.1 Triticum aestivum | reverse complement strand
TGGAATAACCGCATTGTGTCCTGTCAAAACCTAGCGCGCAGCAATGCGGTAGTGCGAGGCCGAGTAGGGGGGAGGGGGAGGGACCCCCCTCCCCTCCCCTCGCGAGGCCGAGACAGGAACGAGCCAGAGCAGGCGACGACACGGCATGCTGCATCGTCGCATGCGGAGGCGAGTCCGTCACATCCGTGACCCCACTATCTATATTGTTTTTATGTTGTGTATTTTACTTAGATATGAACTTCATTTGTTTTGGTACTTGAACATCTTCTTTTTGTTTCTTAGTGTTTATTTATTCATATGCCTTTACTTCTTTGATTAGAGTACTTGGACTTCTGTTCTTTCTCTTGTTTTTTTAGGTGCATATTTGTGTATGTATTTTTTCTTCCCTTGGTAGTGTATTTGCCATCAATTTTTGGTTTTAAGGATATCAGCAGTGTTGTTGTGTGATCTTATCTCATTATAATAGATGCATTCAAATGGTGCATTCATTTATCTATACATGTATTTACTTTTTTAGCTGTTGTGGGGGTAAAACTGTAATTTTACAGGCACCGCAACACCCACGACAGAGAGTCATTAAGTGCCCATCTCCCTCGCCACCACCTGTCAGAAAACCCCTCTCCCCTGTCGGTCGCTCTCTCCCCCTCTCGGTTGCTCCGCTGCCTTCGTCCCCTCCAACTCACCCCGATTTCTCCGCCCCTGTCCCCTGCCCTCGTGAGTGGACTAACCGGCGCACGCCCCCGCTCCTATTTCTCCCCCACGCCCCACTCTCCCTCGCCCACCCCGCTCTGTTCTGCTCTGAAGCGAGCGCGGCAACTGCCTGCGTGGTTCCAAGGAGTGCATGGCATCATGGGGAGTGGAAGAACCGCCGTGGATTCGTGCGTGCGGGGGTCGTTTGGAGAGGTGCAAATGCTGCCCTCCCCTAATGCTTGCTTTTAGTTTCGCTACATCTATCGAGGCCTGCATCTTTCTTCTGTGTGCTCTCGCGTCCGCCTCCTACCCCCTTCTTCTGATGGTTTGGTGGGAGATTAGGAAGGGTTCTTGTGTGTGTGGTGGTTGGATTGCATTCCCCTATGGTGAGATGCTTGTGTGTGCAATTTTCTCCCTTCAGACTTGTGTGGATTTCATTTCCCCTTTGTTGATTTTAGCAGTCAGATGCATGTAAGACAAGGTGTGGTGTGATGGTTGATGTTGTATCTGATGTATCTAATTGCATTAGTGCTGTGGATTTCGAAGTCTAGATTATGTCTGTGACATTCTAGTTAGTTTATGGATACATTTTTTTTGTGCTTGCCTATATGTGCAACTGTTCACCTTTTCATACTTGTTGGTATGTTCTAGTTGTTTCATCCTAGGGTTTGATTCAGTTTCTTTTTGTATTTTGTTGTATGATTTTCTACTTGCTAACTACATGCAATCAATCCCCTGTATTTAGTAAGTTGTTCTAGTGTTTGGAGTTGCATTCATCAAGGCGGTTGTGTTGTCATCGCTTCAAAACCTTCTCCATGTATCTTAATGTAGTTGGATCTTGTATTTTAAATAGCAGTATTCTTATATATGTCTGCCCATATCTTCACTTAGTTTTCTTGTTGGACTGCCATTCTTAATAGTGTGATCTTCTAACAAAGGTTATGTGTATGCATTTTACCCATAGTTTGCATTAGTAGAGTGCTTCTTACTTTTTAGTTGATGATTTGTAGGTGAAACTATGTCACCAAGTGTTTGTTGTACTTCCCAAATGTTCCATATTCATAGTGTATATCTTTGTTTTTTTTTTGTTATCATGTTCATGGTATTGATATTTAGTTTGCCTGTGAAATACTATTTGTGGTCATGATACATCTTTTTTATGTGCTACTTGCTTGGGTCACATGGTTGAACTTCTGGTTTTAATTAATGTTTGTTTATAATGAAATTTGGTTGAACTTCTGTTATGCACATTTTGTTTTACTGCTTTGTTATATATTGTTGAACTTCTGGACATTCATCTTATATGCAGTAGCCCCTCTGGTGTAGATTATTTTATATCTAATATGTAAATTTTAGTTAGTTTGTTGTGTTTACTGCTTTGTTAGGTATTGTTGAACTTCTAGGTATTGGACATTGTTGTAAAAGTAGAAGTCCCTTTGGTGTAGGATTGCATATTAGAACTCGGCTGCCTTTTTACTTGCATTTTTTGTAGTTGGTGATGAGTTGAATAGTTCTGAAAAATGCCAGCGATCAAGATGGAGCTTCAGAATTTAATACTGATGCTCCAATATCTAATGCGGCTAAATCACCCATTATTCCTTTGACTGTGGTTGCTGAGGTTGCTTCGAGCCTTGAGGATTTTTCAAGCCTCGAGGATCTTGCTTCTGCAGCTCTAGCTTCACCTAGTATGTGAAACCCCTTTTCTTTTTCATTTTAAATTCTCGAGCCATGTTTTTTAAATTGTTCCCGTCGGTTGTTTTTTGTTTTTGTTCCTGACTTTTTTATTTTTTGCTTTGTTTTTTTTGTGTTCTTTGCAGATGTGTCCATAGAGGAGGAAGCTATGAACACCATCAACGATGTTCCATCTGAGTTGGATTTGTCAGAAAACCCCGCTGCTGCTGAGCAGGGGGCTCCATTAGTCAAAGGTTGTGATTCCGTTCCACATCCTTTGTGCTCTCTTCAGATGTCAGAGACGCACGCACAGTCTGTTGATGGCACTGAACCTATCACGCAACCTGAGGATGTGCCTCTTCAGCTTCTTGTGGAGGACCAACGTAAGAGGAAGAAGCAAGAATATTTTGACAAGCAGAGGGCGCCCTGCCTTCAGAAAGGTTCTGATGTTCCTGGATCTATTCATGCGGTTGAGCTCATGGTTGGGGAAGATGTGTCGTGTGGCAATGATGGCACGGTTGTCCTTGTTAAGAAGAAAATCAAGAAGACCGCTGCGAGGAAGCATGTAGTTGGTGGAGTTACTCCTCGGAGGAGCCCACGTGTTTCAAGGCCTGCAGAACTTGCTGAAGATGAAGGGCTAGGCCTCGGTGGTACACCATGCTGTAGTCCTTGTGTGCTTGCCACTGCCGCACCTACCCCTTCTCCGCTTGGTGCTGGTGCATCTGGTAAGGGGAAGAAATGTGGCGTCAAGCGCAAGGTTGCACCTGCAAAGGTCAACAAGGGTGACAGGAAGCGTTCTCGTGTTAATCCAGAGGACAAGGATGATGCTGATTTCAACGCTGATGATGAGGACGATGACGATGATGCTGCTGCCGCTAATCAGGTATGAATGTATAATGTTTACCTCTTTTTAGAGGATTTGTCGCTATGGTTGTAGTTTTTTGTTTTTAGCACTGCATTTGCGTACATAGCTGACCTTCTGCTTCATACAGACGAATAAATTAGCCGATCTGCTTTGCTTTTATGATATTACTGCCTTTGTGTACATAGTTGGACTTCTGGATATATACATGAAGAAATTAGCTTAACTTGTTGGTATACATGTTTGATTACTGCCTTGGTGTACATGGTTCAACATCTGCTTTGTAAATTTCCAACATTTTGAAAGCATCTTTACTTCTGGTCATACATGGTTATACTGCCTATGTAGACATAGTTGGACTTCTGAAATGTACTGCGTATGTAGGCATTAGTGGAATTTTGGTGAAGCTTGTGTATCTCATTGTTCTACCTTTCTTCCTTGTCATTGCATTTTTTTAGTATCAGCTTGTGGAGCGGCCTGAGAGGAGGAAGAGAGGAGGCAAAGCGCCCAAAGAAGGTGGCCAAGGAGGAGGTGAGGCGAAGCGTTTTAACAAGACGGTTCACTACTCACTAGGAGAGGTCAAGACGTGTGTGAAAATGCTATAGGCTAGGCACAAGACGAGGGTTATCAAGGCTGGTTTTGGTTGTGTGTTTGACTTGAAGGTTGATTCCAACATTTCTCGTCCTTTGATGGGCAACATCTACACAAGGATTGACCCTACAACCATGATTCTGGACATGGGTGAGGCGAACAAGGTTCTGTGTATTACAAGTGATGCTATTCACCTTCTGTTTGGATTCCCTTAAGGTAGTCGTACACCTCCTCGGCCCTCGAATGATGGGTCTGATGATGCTGTTATGAGGTTGAAGGGCAAGCTTGGGTACGCTAGGAGTGACGACATCAAGACAAAGGATCTGCGGAATATCCTCACAGAACTTGTGAAGGATGAGACGAAGGATGATCTTGCACTGCAGGTGTTTTACCTGATTGTTTTCATGAAGGTGGTTATCCCTGGAACGTCTACATGAGTGTCTAGGGAGGCAACAATGGCTGAGAATCTTGTGTTTGAGGATATGCCAGATATGCACTACTGCCAGTTGGTTGTTGATGCTATTCGTAGTGTTGTCGTTAGGTATCAGCAAGGTACTAGCAGAGGAAAAACTGTCACAGGTTGTGCCATCGCGCCGCTTCTTATGTATCTAGACTTCCTTATCATTGGCAAGACACCTAATATTGACTTGAGGACCCCTCGCATCAATTTCATGGATCAGGTCAAGCTTCTTGAGCTTGCTGCGGCCGACTTGGTCAAGAAGGGTGATGATGACTCAGCCAACTGGGTGTTTGGGAGACTGCCTGTGAGTGTTTATATGCATCATTCTTTCCTGTGTAGTTTAACTTTAACTTCTGGTACTGACTTCTATATTTTTGATCCCATGTTCCTTCATTTGTTTTCTGACGTGCTGACTTTTGTTTTTGTATGTAGTGGAAGACACAGGCTAAGGTTGTGTTCTTTAGTTGTATCGAACGTCCTGTTCTTACTATGTCTCGTGCCGCCGGCCTAGGTAGTGGAACTTCTCCGAGATTTGAATTCTCCCGGGATGTTAATACTGGTGCCCCCTGTAGATCCAAGAGGTTCTTATGCCCGTGTAAGTGCTGCAGGTGGTGTTTTTCCAAGAATTTGTTTGAAGCTGCCAATGTTTCCCTGGTTAGGATTGATGGTCTTCTTGAAACCGTTTGTGGGGAGTTGGCCCATGTTCGTTCAATTGTTGAGCGTCTTAGTCACGTTGATGGGATTCTTCCTCCCGGACATGGATTTGATGCTGACTCTTTGAAGGAGGTCTTGTCAATTGAAGCTAAATTTCTTGAAGAGCTTCGTCAGAGCACTTCCCACCTACGGAATAGCTTTGTGCTGTTCAAGGAAATGCAGGATGCTCATTGCAAGCCTTTTGAAGATGATGCAAGTGTTGTTGTGAGACAGATTCAGAGGCATGATTCTGTTTGTTTGGGTCGTGAAGGAGGCCACGTGGAGCATACCAAAGAGGTAAACTGATTATGTTCATTGTTAGCTTTCAGTTATTACTATTTTTAGTCATAGGTGACCCTTATTGATTTCATGTGTCGTAAACTTTTAGTTTTTAGTACTAGTGTTTCCTAGTTGACCTTCTCTGTTTATAGCACCTGAACTTCATGGGCTACAGCACCTGAACTTCTATGACTTAGATGACTGGCCCTTTTTGTTCCCTTTTGTATTTAGAGTAGTTTGATACCTAACCTGCTATGTTTACTGTACTTGGACTTCCATTATGTGTCAGTTGTCATAGCTGACCTTCTCTGATTATGTAATGTGAACTTCTGCTGATTAGGTATTTGTTTTCTACATGATTTTTTTGTAGGTTGTTGATGATGGTGCTAGGGTTGAGGAGGATATTTTACCTGTGCATGAAGCTGCCCCTATGCATCAACCTGCTCCCGCTAGTGATGTATTAGTTGATGAGGTTCATGGCAGTGAAAATAAGGTACCATTTTTCTTGTCCATTTGTCCCATTTTTTATTTTACTTGTTTGTGCATTTTATCACTATGTGGCCCTTTGTAATGACTTCCTGTTCTTGCCGCAGAATGATGATGCTAGTGTCCTCCAGAAAATGTTGCAGACAAGTCCGTGTCAGGCATCGGCTGCTCCGACGGGGTTGACCCGATTGAACCTCAGTCATCCATTCGCACTGAGGTTTCTGGTGCTGAGTAGGGCAAGACAGCTGAGGTTAATGATGCTGAGAAGGGCAAGACAGCTGGAGATATCATTTTGGAGAAAGATCCCGTCGAGGCTGCTATTGAGACTGGTGGTAGTGCTGCTGCAAGCCCGGAGAAGTCTCCTGCAGCAAGCCATCAGTTGATGTTGAAGCCGTTCAAACACATCCAACCGTTTTTGTTGTTTTAGATTCTCTAGCTGCCCCAGCTGCTTCCGGTGACCTTCCCGACGACGCTGCAATGTCTACTGGAGATGACGATGAAGAGACTGAAAGCGATAACTATGGAGAGGAGGTTGATCATTCCAGTGCTGCCACTGGTCTAGGCAAGAATCCATAAAGAGAGGAGCATGCTTCTCTCTTCTTTCCCGATCCCCGTCCCTTTTATTGTTTGTTTTTGTCCATGATATCCCTGTGAACTTCTTGTGTGGTGCAAGTTGAATTTCTGGTTTAATGCTTTGTCGTGTGGGTTGTAAATAAAGTTAAGTGAACATGTTTCTATGCGGGGGAAGGTTTGTAATGCATGTGTTGTGATGTTTTCTGGTGCAGCAGCTGAGATGTGCTTGTGTTTGAATGTTGCTATTGATTGAAATTGTCATGAATCTATGTGCTTGAATGTTGCTCTTAATTTCTATTTCTTTTGCCGAGCAGATAATGACCTTGTTGTCGTCCGAAAGAAGGTTGATGACTTTTATTTTAGTGTAACTAGACTTAAGAATGATCGTTCCAGGAGGTGAGTGCAGGTGGTCAATATTTTACATCCATCTACCCCTTGTGAACTGCCTGTGGTTTCATACCTGAACTTCTTTACTCTGTGTTGTTAAACTTCTAATTTTTACTTATTTGGTGCTGAACTTCTGGCCTTTTGAACTTCCTGTTGTGATGTAGTTGAACTTCCTGAGTTCCTGATGCTGAACTTCTTTTACTTTCTATTTCTTTTGTTTTAGATCAACGATTATGTTCCAAAACAATGAGTGTGAAGCTTCTGTTGAGGATGTCGCAATATCTTTTGCTCCTCGCGGAATGCTTCGATCTAATGTGGCTGAGGTTGCACTCTACTGTCTACGTGCGAAGTACCAGGGATCGGATAAACTCATCCTGCCGTATTGGGTTTGTGTAAGTCAACCATATAGTGCTTTCTTTTCTGTATTGTTCCTTATCATTTTAGTTAAAACTTGTTTGTCTCATTTTTTAATTTTTCGTATGTTGGTTTTGTCTGCATTATTTTAGGATAAGATTTTCAGAGGTCAATTGGATTCCCGTGTGAGGAAGTACTTCTTGGCGACTGGTCCAGATAGCATGGATGCACATGATTGTGTACGCAATATCTTTGTTCTTTGCCTCTGTATTAGTTTTGCACTGTGATCCACTGTGTTAATATTGTTTTATTTTTATTTGTATCATTTGATATTAATTCTCAGTTTTTAATGATCCGTGTGTTTATGTTGCTTCAGGTTGTTTTCCCTACTTTTGACCCGCCTGGAATTCCTGCTTCCATGGGTGGAGTTGGTCATTGGGTTTCGATATTTCTTGACTTGAAGAATTCAAGGTTCCAGCTTCTCGACTCCTACTATGGACCAGACGATGACTGTGCGGTACGTCTGTTTCGGCGGATGAGTGATAACATCAAGAAGCTTTGGAACGATGCCAACAACGATAGGGAGACACCCTCCAGTCCTCTTTCTATTGATAATTTCCCTTTGGATTGGACTGATGTACCCGAACAGACTAACAAGTATGAGTTCCACTTTTCTTTTTATCACTTCTGTTTAACTATAGTTGTACTTAAGCTGCGACGTCTTTTATTCGTTGGCTTTCTTTTTTGTTCTAACACTATTCTTTTTGGTGTTCGATGGCAGTATCGACTACGAATTCTTCATGCTTACGAATGTTAATTCGTATCATGATGGGGTTCTTGCAAATTATTCCCATGAAAATATCACAGATATCAGGAAGACGTGGCTGTACTCAATCGCTTCTTCCAACCTGTTTGAGACAGACTTCCAAGCTTTTTTTGGCTACTACACATGTAAGTCTTGGAACTTGGACTGCTTACCTATACTCCATCTTTTATTCTACATGAACTTCATTCTTTCTTGAACTTGAACTTCTCATTTGAGATCTGGCTGGGCTACTGGTTTCAGATGGAGAGGAGTATTTCTTGTACATGAACTTCATTTTTTATCTTTTTTTTGCGTGTGTGTTTTGTTTCAGTATTTTTTTCCTTCCATTACTTACTTTGACATGAGCATTTCTTCTACTAGAACTAGAACTTCAGAGATGATGCCTTTCTATGCTTTTGTTAGCTGTAGTTGAATGTTTTCCAGTTCATCAGTTTTATCTTGAACTGTGCCTTTTGGTTGTGCCTGAACTTCGTTTAGTATTTAAATGCAACTAAATTTTTTAGATCAGCTTGAGTAGTAACCATGTCATCTATATTAGTTGGGCTGCACATTGTGCTGTACCTGAACTTCAGTTATATTTAATAGTCTTTTTTCTCTTGCTTTTTTTGTAGTGGAGCCGTTGGACTTGACCGATTACCACTACTCATTCCTCGGGTCACGGGAATACGAGCCTAGGGAGGAATCGATTAGTACAGCTCCGATAGAAGATGATAGACCTCGAACCTTTATTCCTTCCAAGTTGGGGAAGCAGGCTGGTGGTATTCGTGGTACTCCAAAAAACCCTTCCTCCAGGAAGGTTGGTGCAGTCGAAGCAGCAAAAGCAGAAGTGGTTTCATTCGATGATGATTTTGAGAAGATTGCTTACCCAAATAACGGTAAATCTGCTGGTGGTACTGTTGCTGGGAGAGGTGGGAAGAATGCTGTCATCACCAGGAGGAAACCGGCAGTTGAATCTGGCAACATAACTTCCTCCAAGAGAGCATCAAGATTGCCTTTGAAGTGGTGTTCTGTTGTCGCTCCCCTAAAAAATAAGTTACCCTCATCTATCCGAGGCCCGGAAGTTGAAACAGTATGTGCTTAGTGAAGACGGTCTGGATAAGTATTCAGAGTGAGTTTTCTTCTTCTTAACTTTGTTGCTGCCAAAGATGCTAGTTTGTGTCTGAACTTCTGTTGTTGTAGTATGTGGACTTCTGTTCATTTCTCCCTTGCCTTGGAGTTATATTGTCTGAACTTTTGTTATTATATTGTCTGAACTTCTGTTGTTATACTATCTAAACTTCTGTTCATCCCTCCCTGCCTTTTGAGTTATAGTGTCTGAACTTCTATTTGTTGTTGTATCTGAACTTCTAATATCTTTTCCCATCCTTTTAAATCTACAGCACAAGCTACTGCATGTTTACCATCCCTGGGAATGTGATTGACCTCACATGACATGTCCTTTATACCCTTTTCGGTGAAGGGCAGCAGATGGAAGGAGATGTAATGGATTATCTCATAAATTTGTGGAAGTATAAGCCGGAGACCTCTGAGATATTCTCTTCTGCTGACAGGGTTGTACTTAGTCCCTACTTCATACAGGTTTTAGTTCTTTTGCACCCATATCTCCCTTTTTGCTCTAGTTTTGGTGTAGTGGCGTTTGGGAGGTGTTTTAATTGTGTTTTTGTGAATGCATAGTACTTCCTGGAGTATGATTTTTTCGGTGCAACAGTTCCAAAGTTCGATGTAAAAAATCTGCTGGTCTCCTCCCAATGTTTGTTCGCAAGGAAGAAGACCTTCTTAATGCAAAGCTGGTTAGGTTTTCATAACTATTGCTTTTTTAATTTTATGTACATCCTTTTGCTGAGTTTGTCAAGAAGTTTTTGTTCATCCCATTTCTTCAATACATATGCTTTATAGTTTGTGTTCATCATTTCTTTCATTCTTGGAAGGTTTTTTGATGCTATTCAAGCCAATTGGCACAATGATGCACTATAGTGTGTATGTGGTGAATAGATATCGTGGGAGCATTGACATCCTTGATTCACTTCCTTACGCTAATATGGAAACGTCACGAACAAGTTACCACGGAGACTGCCAAAATATCGTGAGTGTTTCTTAGCCTGAACCTCCTTTCATATTCTCTTGTTTGACATGAAGTTTATTATGCCTTCTGTTGACAAAATATGTTTCTGCCTCTATTGTGGTAATACTGCTTGAACTGACTATCATTTGACAGTTGAACTTCTGCTATTTGTTTAGCTAGATCTTATGCAAGTGTTTCTTTTTATGTACCTGAACTTAACTATTTTGGTTAATATGTTTTTGACTTCATCATACTTTGTTATTTCTGGAAGATCAAGAGATTTGTTGGGTTGCTCGAGGAGGTGTACGACAAGGCTGCGTACAAAGCGAGCAAGCAGCCTAACTGGGTGACTATTGCGAAGAGGCCGACTTTTATCGATGTTCCAAAGCAGAAGAATAATGATTGTGGTTTCTTTGCCATGAAGTTCTGCCCTTCATATGATGGTGATGAGCTTGTTGAAGATTTAGGTGATGTGGAAGTATGTTTTGTCCTTGTTCTTGTCTCATTATCCTTTCATTTTTCTTGTGTGTTTTTGCTGAGACGCTCTGCTGTGGTTTTAGTTATCCGTTACTAAACCATAATTTCATTTTCTTTGTTTGCAGGCTGCTGCAGATGACTGGAAGGCTGAGTCCATGCACACTCTAATGTTTAGCGAGAAGAATGAAGTCATGCATGCAGAGCTCCCTAAAGATATCCAATCCTTTGGCCCGTGAATTCAAAGCATTAGTTTCATTGTAGATTTGATTTCGTACAGATTTTTAGGTTTGATAATGATTGGAACGATTCCGTAAAGATTTGGTTGTAAGAATGTTTTAGTGATTTCTTTATCTATAGCTGGAGCACTATTTCTTATGATATTGTGGACAAATGTATTTGGTGTGAAGAATTATTTGGCTTGTGAATTTCAATTCACTGCATCGTTTTCAGTATCCATGTGGTGTATGTTTTTGCCCCAACAAATGTACCTGAACTTCTCTCCTCGGCTATGGTTGAACTGCTTGTTTTTTCTATTGTTTAATTTTTGGTCCCAACATATGATCGTAGACTTGAACTTCTGCTTTGAGATGTGGCTGGGCTGGTGGTTTCATATGTAGAGGATTTTCTGTCTTGTGTAATGTATTGGTATTTTTTAACCCAACCAATATGTAGCCTTTTGCATAGAATCTATCTATTTTTTGTGTTTTTTCAAGTGCGAATGGATTTCAACTATAACTTTGTGCAAAAATATTCTAATACACTCCTTGACGTTTCTTTATGTTTTTGTCGGCATTGTACATGAACTTCTGCACATATCCAAACAAAACTTCACATTTGAACGTGTTGTCTTAGGCTTGCTAACCTTAGTTCATACTGCAAAACTTTATTTTTTAAGCATATTTTTTCCTACATCCATTTTATATACCAGAACTTCTTCTGTAAGATGACCTGAACTTCAAAGTTGTATGATTATTTGTTGGTTGCTCTTTTATGGAATACAACACCAGCACCTCCTACCATAATATACCAGAACTTCCACTGTAATCTTACTTGAACTTCATAGTCTATATTTTTCATTTTTATTCTTGCTTGCACTTTGCATGGAATACATCACCAGCACAGCATTTCTTCTCATAATATAGCAGGACTTCTGCAGTAATATTACATGAACTTAACAATGCATATTTTCCATTTTTTATTACTGCTTGCTCTTTCATGCAATACATCACCAGCACCTCCTCTTGTACTATACTAGTACTTCTGCAGTAAGCTTACTTGAACTTCTACTGTATAATTTCTTTGAAACTTCAACAATAAAAGTTCAAGTAAGATTTCTCCTAAAATACTATTTTCTATAGTGGAATAATATTTTGCACATTGACATGGCATAAGTTTTCTTTGTGTTAATTGACCTATTCTAACTGTTCATCAGCCTTACGCTCCTCCTAGGACTTGGTTGTATTAGTTTTTGCTTGACATGTACCTCTTCATCTTCCTCTTTCTCTTCCTCTTCATCTTCCTCTTTCTCTTCCTCTTCATCGTCCTCTTCCTCTTCATCATCCTCTTCCTCTTCGTCTTCATCGTCCTCTTCCTCTTCGTCCTCCTCTTCTTTGACGGTGTCTTCATCTTCGTCTTCCTCTTCATCTTCCACCACTTTCTTGTTGCTGGCTCTAGGTTTTGCTTCCTGTTTCTTCTCTGGCTTTTTGCTTGTCATTTCAGCATCTGCGCGCTTCGGGCATGTTCTTGCATTATGTGGTTCATACTCCTTGCATATGCTACAAAGTTTGTTGCTTGCTTTCTATGGGTGTGGTCCCTTCTTTTGTTCTATAACTTTGGGCTGCTGTTTTTGAACTTTGGGTTGCTTGACCTCCTCGGCATCATTTCTTTCCAAGAGTGTTGGACAGGTTAGCTTGTTGTGTCCTGTAACCTTTTTGCACACACTACATTGCATGTGTCCAAGTGGCACTCCGTTGTCATCGAGCACGACGACTCTTCTTGTAGGTGGTGCCTTTATTTTAGCTCTCTTGTCACTTTTCTTTATTGTAGAAATTTTCTTCCTACCCTTTGTTTCAGAGTAGAGCGGCAGTTTCATCGTCTCTTGCTGTCGCTGCTCCATTGATTGGTCAACACCCTGCTTGCATTGGTTGGCTTGAGCGGCGGCGTTGAGCATTTCAGCTGCATAATAATGAAGGTCATCTTCAATTTCAGCGTCCTCTTCAGCCATCCTTTCATCAGCATCCACTTGTTTTGCTGAATGTATTGCATCAAGCTCTTCCACGAGCCTCTTGAGAACATAGTAGGCTCTGTCATATTGCTGGTTACATCTCATCGCTTTCTTGTTAACCATCAAATTTAGCTGCAACAAGATGTCTTGATTCGATAGTCTTGAGCTGCCATCCGATGCAGTTGTGTTGTAGTCCCTTGTATCAAAGGTTGGTTGTGATTTTGCACTCTTTGTGTATCGTTTGAGGATATAGTTGTGTGGAAATTTGCCAGGCTTCATGTAGTCCAGTATGTTCATAATGTGAAGGCAGAACAGGCATGCATTTTGTGATGAATGCAGAATATATAGTTTGTGAGCCAGCAATGACTTTCATATATTTTGATAAGATACTACTAGTTTAGCTATTTAATGAGTTTGTTCTTCCGCTCACCTGTGTGTGTCCAAGGCTTGCATTCATACTCGTATATTTCATTCTCTAGGTCAGCTACAACCTGGAATTCATGATTTGACCAGGAAAATCTTTCTTCATCATCATGGCCAGGCTTGTTGTGGTAGTACACAAGGTACTTAGTGGGCTCTGCTGTACGCTTTGCGCGAAATAGCATGGCTTTTCTCATCCTAGTCCTCATCTCGGTGTACACGGCTCTCGTGTACTTGATAGACATGTCTTCCTAGTAGTCGTAAGTTGTTTTTGTCACAGGATTGGTTTGCACATGTCAAAAAGTAAGATATTAGTCAAAGCAGAGTCATGGGTTTCATTTTTAAAAAATTCAGAGTGCACATGTTAAAGGAAAACACAATATGATGGGGGTGTTTTTTTTGTTTTCATACCATGTTGATCATTGTTTGCTCGTTCTCCTTCTGCATTCGAGTTTGTATGCAAGCATTTACCCGCCTAGCAAACTTGTGTAGGTTCTGGGTCCCCTTGACAAACCCTCTCTTGAGCACGTGGTTCATGCTCTCGCTTCGTTGTGTGGAAGTCATTCTAGCATCGAAAATGTTTGTGTAGTATGCTAAAATTGACATTTTCCTATCACTCCACAGCTGGATCATCATCTGGTTGTTCCCCAGTTTGTACTTGTGCACGAGTTCAGCCCAGGCAGTTTCAAACTCTATTGGCATCAGCGACCAGTTTAATATAGCCGTGAACTCCTCTTTGAATGTTTTATACTGTTTGTACAACAACGCGAGGTATTCCTTGTACTTCTTCAAGATGTGCCAACGACATAGCTTGTGGATGGTGTTTGGGAATGATTGTGATATAGCTTTCGCCATCGACGGGCACTGGTCTGCATGAATTAAAAAAATGAAACTTGCTTCTTTTTTGCACTGATGGTGAACTTATGTTGTACAAGTACTTGAACTTCACAGGTAGCAGTATGACTATCTAATAATAACACTTGTATTTTTCCTTACAGCAGTGTTGTTGAACTTCTGTGGTACCAGTGCTTGAACTTCACATACATAACTATATTTTTCCTCAACATGTTTCATATGTTTTTTCTTACAGTAGTGTCCTTGAACTTCTACGGTCCTCGATTTGAACTTCACATTCATAACTAAATTTTTCCTAAACATGTGACAGATAATTTTCCTTGCTTGTACTGTTTAGTTGGACTTCTGTGCTAACAGTGGTTGAACTGCTTGCTTTACATTATTTTCAGACAAAACCAATGTACCCAATATAGACCCATAGACTGAAAAGATGATGAAACTTGTAGAGTTTTTTTTAAACTCACCTGTTAGAATGCAAGTTGGGTGCTTGTTGTTCATGCACCGTACAAATGTATCGAACAGCCACTTGAATGAGTTTGCATCTTCATCTCTGATAAGGGCAACAACAAATATCATTGACTGCAAGTGATGGTTTGTTCCAACAAACACTCCCAGAGGCATATGAAATATGTTGGTCTTGTATGTTGTGTCAAATGTTACGCAATAGCCAAAGGCTTGATAGGCTCCTCGGCAGCTTGCATTGGACCAAAAAACGTTTTTAATTGACTTGTCCTTGTCTACTTGTATGTCATAGAAAAGCTCATCATTGATTGCATTCATGTCTTTGAAGAATGAAACAAGTTTAAATACATCATCCAAATCATCTTTCCTTTCATTCATGGCTTTCCTGCAAATTTCATGCAAACATGCATTTGTTATTTTTGCTAGCAAAGGGTTGTGACCTAGGATGCTATTTACATTGTAGTATGTGGATGTTTGAATACTTACTAGTTTAGTAGGTCTCGTCCGGTCATGCTTAGGAAGTAGCTTCCATCTTCATTTTCAGATAGCATGGACATGATTGTTGTGTGCTTGACATCATGGTACTGCAGGAGCTTTACGTAATCTATAATAGTGGGGTCATAATTCTTGTGTGAGTGCAGAATACCAGCATGTCATCAGTTTGCATGAGTTGGTGATTATGATTGTACTCAATGTCCACTACCACACATGTGTTATCCTCCTGCACCTTCACCCTCATTCTTGCATTGCAGCCTGTCCTCTCTGATGTTTTGTTTCGCTTCCTGTTAGCCTCTGAAACAGAAGATGTGTGTATCCCTTGGAATGCGCAAACAAAATACTTGTGGTTGTCATCCCCCTCCCCCCCCCGTCTCCCAGATTCCAAAACCAGCATGTCTGGTGTATCTGTTATAAAATTCCCTTGCTTTCTCTACATCTTGGAATCACATCTTTAGTCTTGGTATTAGATAATCTAGGAGATCCGGCATCTGCAAAAAAAGAGAAAATAATCCAAACGGCACGTTAAAATGCAGTTTATGAACTTGTTATCCTAGAGGGAGTAGAAAATTTGCAGATAATACAACATGCGTATATAAATATTTTTGTTTCACTTACATGCGTGTATGATCGCAACTCCACCAGAGTCTGTTGTTGTCCCTCTAGGATGGGGCACGGCGGAGTAATCATAGCAGGATGCAGGAGTGGATCACGAGGAGGAAGGAGGGCTGAAGATGGTCTCTCTCTTGTTTGCGTCCTTTTTGCTTGAGGTGGTTGCGGAGGCATTGCGATCCTGGTCTTGGTTTGCTCTCTTGTTTTGTGAAGCAATCCATGTACCTTATGTCTCGTTACAATTCTGACTTGTAGCAGCAGCAGCATGATCCAACAGTGGTAGTGTGCAGAGCACTCTCCTCCGTGTGTGTATTCCTGTTGGATTTGTCCCGGGATCCGGTTTAGTTGCTTCGCTTTGGCATTGATGAGGCACACCAGGATAACCTCTAGAGTTACACGCATGACTTGAGCTAACCCCCTCCTCCATCGGCATGCTTGGGAGTCTGCTGGTGGATACAAAGAATCCGCCGGGGATTTCCGGCGTCACCCAATTAGGTGGAGGTGCAAAGTTGTGCGGATAGGGCTGTGACCCAGCATCTTGGAAGTCTCCATGCATTTCAGGTGTCATCCAATTTTGGTCTGGAGCAGGTTGGCAATGATGTTGGAGCGTTTGAGGTGTGACCCATTGAGGGGGTGGTGCAACGCGTACATGCTAGGGATTGTGTACTTGCTGCTGGGAACTTCTAAGCTTCTTCATGCGTCTCTCGTCTTGCTGACATAAAAGAAAAAATGTTTATTAGCACAGTTACATCTGCCTATACCTTTGTAACTGAACTTAGAATTATTCATAGCATGAACTTCTCATATATAAAGTGGTGTTCATGTACAGATTTTCCCCCTAGGACAGGCATCACACTATGCACTGAGCTGACCATCTGCCAATACTTTTGTACCTGAACTGAGCACCCTTCACAGAATGAACCTCACATTCTGTTAATTGTACAATATTTGATTACTTATATGTACCTGAACTAAGCACTCTCCACAACCTAAACTTCTTATTTTCCAAAGGGAAAATATTGTCTATAGTTAAAAAAACCCGAACCTTCATAAGTTTGAATGGTTGAACCACTAGTGCATATGAACCTGGCCTTCATTTGAGATCACATGTATGTTCTATTTTCCTTTTATTTTTTTGCACAGAACCAGATACATACCAACATGAACTCTTATACACTTAATAATTGAACTTCACATGGCTTTTTCACATGCAAATGTGAAAAGGCAGGCAGATTTCACAGGCATTTTTTCTACTGTTTGCAGCCTGGACTGAGGCTCACAAACTAGCTGAACTGCACCTGGCTGTAGGCAGGCAGATTTTACAAATGCTTTGCGGCCTGGACTGAGGCTCACAAACTACCTGAACTTCACATGGCTATAAGCAGGCACATTTTACAATGTTGTTTTGTAGCCTGGACTGAGGCTCACACACTACCAGAACTTCACATGGCTTTAAGCAAATAACAAACAGAAGGAAGAAGTTCAACCATACCCTCGCTAGAAGTTCGGCCAACCTTTTTCCAGCAGCTTATAGGCCACCTTGAGAACAATTTGTCGTGGAGGTAGGAGAGGAATTCCATGGCAATCCATGTCTTGCAGAGGGCGCGAAGTTCATCTGCACGAAGCAAGAAGGTCAGACAAGGCAAGATTGAAGAAGAAGGCAACAATTGGGAGGAAGTTCATGTACTGTTACTGAATTTGAAGGCGCCGCCGATGCCGCCTCCGCCGAGGAGTTGCTCCGTTGGACGCGTCGTTCTTCATAGCTTGCATTGGGGCTGTCATCTGGTCTGCCGAGGCGTCAGGCGGTGAGGATGGAACGAGGATGAGGCTTCCTGAAGTCCATGGCGGCTTCTCCGTGTCCAGGCGGCGCGGGATCCCTCGCGCCAGCGTCTGCCATCACTCGCTCTCCTGCGCCGGTGGTCGGCAAAGAGCTGGAGACAGAGGGGAGGCGGCGGATCCGGTCGGCCAGGAGCTGTAGACGTGGGGGAGGTGGCAAATCCGACGAAGATAGGCGGCGAGGAGGGGAGGAGCGGCAAGGATGGGGCTGGGGCGGCTCGGGATCGAGGGGATTAGGTGGATCCTATCGAGGCGTCTTGGGTTCGGGTGGGATCTTGTCGGGGCGTCTCAGGTCGGGCCGGGCAGTTCGGGGAAGTTCAGGAGGAGCTGTTGTGATCCAAATAACTATTATAATCCTAGGATTAGAATAGTGTTGTCCTGAACTGCCTATTCTAATCCAAACACTATTCTGATCACGGGATCAGAATAATATTCTGATCACAACCTGAACTGTCTGAGTAACGCGCCTGAACTTCCCTCTGTACAAACCCGACCTTCATGCTATCTTCGCAATCGTGCCTTCTACCGTGAGTTTTTCTGATCATTCATGTTGTCTGTGATGTAAGTGTAAAGTGGACACGTTTTTCAGAATCTAAAAGCTTGTTTTGATTCGGAATCTAGCATATTGGCGGATTTGCTCTCGGGGTCGTGATGAACTTGTGCCTGTTACAAGTTTAATGCATGTTGTGGATGTTGTCGAAGCTCTGGCACGATGGGGATTAGGTTTTGGTACGAGATTGGAGCACAAATTCTTGTTATTTCAAACAAATTGAAATCGCCCGTGTTCTTCATCCGCCCGAGATGCAGCCTGCGCCTCTGTTGATTCCTTGTTTTTCCTTAAAGTTTGCTGGCTGATTTGCATACTTTAGTGAAATTCAAGGCTTACTAAGCCGTCAATTTTAATCAGGAGGGTCCTTACGGTTTGATTTCTAGCGATTTGATGTTGGCACTCCCGCGGGTTTTTGCACAGGTTATTTTTGCGGTTTTGAAATTTGCCCTCGGGTCATTTTAGTTGTCGAAAGGGAGTTGCCAGATCATTTCCAAAGGGGGGGGGGCGGACGTGTTGTAATCTTGTGCAGATGATTTTATGCTTCGGACGAATTCGTTTGTTCATTATTTTCATATCATCTAATGGTCGTTGTACAAGCTAGACTTCTGCTTTGTCATACCTGAACTTCTGCTTTTCCTTCGTTGGATCTTGTCGGGGCTGGGGCGGCTCGGGATCGGGATCGGGGGAGGATCAGGTCGATCCTGTGGGTCTGGCCGGGTTTCTGTGCTAGACTTCTGCGTTGTCATACCTGAACTTCTTATTTCCTTTTGTTGCAAGGTAATGCAACAAGTCCTTTGTATTTCTTTCCTTTTTCTGTCATTTTTCATTCTTGCATTGTTTTTATTAAAGGTTGAACTTCTGGTTTTCCAGATTGCATTCCACATTTGCAAGGCAAAGGTGCATGGTGCTCTATATTTTCTTTGTTTGGTTTTCTTTGTAATTTTAATTCTTTAGATGTTCTTTTTATACTTTTGTCTCGTGAGCAATCATGGGATTATCCCAAGTATGCAACTTTTTCCAGATCATCTAAGGGTTGTTGTAGAAGCTGGACTTCTATGTTGTTCATACGTGAACTTCTGCTTTTTCCTTCTTTGCAAAGTAATGCAGCAAGTCCTCTATATTTCTTTCTTTTTTATGTTATTTTTCATTCTTTGCATTGGTTTGGATTTTTTTGACTTAGTCCCAGGAGCAGCCATGGAATTGGCCGGCGGATATGCGTATTTTTTTATTTTTTTTCTAGTATGTATTTGTACTTATAATAGTTGTTCGTCTTCACTAAATAACTATCCTGAACTTCTGTATGATAATCGTTTTTAACATGTTAATTTGATGTTTTACAAAACCAAAAACTTCTATATCTTCACTATTTGAACTTCTTATTTATAATTTTGTTTGTTATTTTTGGATTTAAATATTTGTAGACATTGAAATTGGCATTGCGCCTTTTGAAAAATGCGGAGGCTAAGACAGGAACGAGCCGGAGCTGGCGACGACGCAGTGTGCCACGTCGTCGCATGCGGTGGTGAGTCCGTCACATCCGTGACCCCACTATCCATCTTAGGGGCGTGGCTCTGGGGTGCGTGTGGTGGGGGTGGAAACAGAATAACCGCATTGTGTCCTGTCAAAACCTAGCGCACAACAATGCGGTAGCGCGAGGCCGAGCAGGGGGGAGGGGGGTCCCGACCCCCCCTACCCTCCCCCTGCGAGGCCGAGACAGGAACGAGCCGGAGCAGGCAACGACGCGGCGTGCCGCGTAATCGCATGTGGAGGCGAGTCCGTCACATCCATGATCCCACTATCTATCTTAGGGGTGTGGCTCTGGGGTGCGTGCGGTGGGGGTGGAAACAGAATAACCGCATTGTGTCTTGTCAAAACCTAGCACGCAGCAATGCGGTAGCGCGAGGCCGAGCAGGGGGTCCCGACCCCCTCCCCTCCCCCTGCGAGGCCGAGACAGGAATGAGCCGGAGCACACACCGCGTCATCGCATGCGGAGGTGAGTCCGTCACATCCGTGACCCCACTATCTATCTTAGGGTTTAGGGTTTAGGGTAGTTTAGTTAGATGTGAACTTCATCTGTTTTTGTACTTGAACTTCTTCTTTTTGTTTCTTAGGGTTCATTTATTCTTATGCCTTTACTTATTTTATTAGAGTACTAGAACTTCTGTTCTTTATTTTTTGAACTTCTTTCAATCATTTTTTAGGTGCATATTTATGTATGTATTTTTCTTCCCATGGTAGTGTATTTGCCATCTATTTTTGGTTTTAAGGATATCAGCAGTGCTATTGTGTGATCTTAGGGCCTCTTTGATTCATAGGATTGCAGAAACATAGGCATAGGAAAAAAGTAGGATTGGAATGGCATGTTCATTGGATCCCTATAGGATTTGAGTTTGTTTGATTGTGTCACATGAAAAACAAAGGATATCTTTCAAGAGGTTGGAGTGCATGTTAGAATTCCTGTGAAACGTAGTACAAATGAATCCTTAGGAAAATATTCTACATGATTCAATCCTACGAATCAAACGACCAACGTAGGAAAAATTCCTAAGGATTCTAATCCTTCAAAGATCCTATGAAAATCCTTTGAATCAAACAGACCCTTATCTCATTATAATAGATGCATTCAAATGGTGCATTCATTTATCTATAGATCTATTTACTTTTTAGCTGTTGGGGGGTAAAATTGTAATTTCACCTACGCTGCAAGTCCCACGACAGAGGGGCATTACGTGACCATCTCCCTCGCCACCACCTATCAGAAAACCCCTCTCCCCCTGTCACTCGCTCTCTCCCCCCTCTCCGTCGCTCCGCTGCCTTCGTCGCCTGCAACTCTGATACGTCTCCGTTGTATCTACTTTTCCAAACACTTTTGCTCTTGTTTTGGACTCTAACTTGTATGATTTGAATGGAACTAACCCGGACTGACGCTATTTTCAGCAGAATTGCCATGGTGTTGTTTTATGTGCAGAAAACAAATATTCTCGGAATGACCTGAAACTCCACGGAACATCTTAGAAAAAATAAAAAAAATCCTCACCAAAGATGAAGACCGGGGGTCCCACACCCTTCTCACGAGGGTGCCCCCCCCCGGGCACGGCCCCCTACCTCGTGGGCCCCCTGGATGCCCTCCAGCGCCAACTCCAACTCTATATATTTGCTTTTGGAGAGAAAAAATCAGGGAGAAGAAATCATCGCGTTTTACGATACGGAGCCGCTGCCAAGCCCTAAAACCTCTCGGGAGGGCCGATCTGGAGTCCGTTCGGGGCTCCGGAGAGGGGGATTCGTCGACGTCATCATCATCAACCATCCTCCATCACCAATTTCATGATGCTCACCGCCGTGCGTGAGTAATTCCATCGTAGGCTTGCTGGACGGTGATGGGTTGGATGAGATTTATCATGTAATCGAGTTAGTTTTGTTAGGGTTTGATCCCTAGTATCCACTATGTTCTGAGATTGATGTTGCGATGACTTTGCTATGCTTAATGCTTGTCACTAGGGCCCGAGTGCCATGATTTCAGATTTGAACCTATTATGTTTTCATGAATATATTTGAGTTCTTGATCCTATCTTGCAAGTCTATAGTCACCTACTATGTGTTATGACCAGGCAACCCTAAAGTGACAATAATCGGGACCACTCCCGGTGATGACCATAGTTTGAGGAGTTCATGTATTCACTATGTGCTAATGCTTTGTTCTGGTTCTCTATTAAAAGGAGGCCTTAATATCCCTTAGTTTCCAATAGGACCCCGCTGCCACAGGAGGGTAGGACAAAAGATGTCATGCAAGTTCTTTTCAATAAGAACGTATGACTATATACAGAATACATGCCTACATTACATTGATGAATTGGAGCTAGTTCTGTCTCACCCTATGTTATGACTGTTACATGATGAACCACATCCGGCATAATTATCCATCACTGATTAGGTGCCTACGAGTTTTCCATATACTGGTTCTCGCTTATTTACTTTCCCGCTGCTATTGTTACAATCACTACAAAAAACCAAAAACATTACTTTTGCTGTCTTTACTTTTGTTGCCGCTACCACCACTATCATATTACTTTGCTACTAAACACTTTGCTGCAGATACTAAGTTTCTAGGTGTGTTTGAATTGACAACTCAGATACTAATACTTGAGAATATTCTTTGGTTCCCCTTGTGTTGAATCAATAAATTTGGGTTGAATACTCTACCCTCGAAAGCTGTTGCGATCCCCTATACTTGTGGATTATCAAGACTAATTTCTGGCCCCGTTGCCGGGGAGCATAGCTCTATTCTTTGAGTCACTTGGGATTTATATCTGCTTATCACTATGAAGAACTTGAGAGATCAAAAAACCAAGATCTATCCCTCAACTACGAGGGGAGGTAAGGAACTGCCATCTAGCTCTGCACTTGATTCACCTTCTGTTATGAGTAAGTTTGCGACACCTACACCTGCTTCTGTTATTCATCTGATATGTCGCATGTTATTGATGATGCCACTTCTGCTATGCATGATACTTATGATGAAACTGCTTCTATGCCTGATACTATTGTGCCCCTTAGTGAATTTCTTGATGAACAAATTGCTAGGGCTAGAGAAAAAGAAATTATTGAATCTGAATACGATGATGATAGTGATGATGAAAATATGCCTGTTATTCCCGAGGGTTATCTTTTTGATATGGAATCTTCTGCCGCTATTTTAGCTTGCAAAGATAGATATGAGCTCAAGAGGTTATTAGTTAAATGGAACAAAGAATCACTTAGAGATAAAATGAAACCCGACCCTGCTTTTTCTACTTCACCTATATGTGTTCCTGATAAGGATTATGAATTCTCTGTTGATCCTGATATAATTACTTTGGTTGAATCTGATCCGTTTTATGGCTATGAATCTGAAACGGTTGTGGCACATCTTATTAAGTTAAATGATATAGCTACCCTGTTCACTAATGATGAGAGATCGCGTTACTTTTATATACTGAAAATATTTCCGTTCTCATTAAAGGGTGATGCTAAGATATGGTTTAATTCTCTTGATCCTGGTTGTGTGTGTAGTCCCCAGGATATGATTTATTACTTCTCTGCTAAATATTTCCCTGCTCATAAGAAACAAGCTGCTTTGAGGGAAATATACAACTTTGTGCAAATTAAAGAAGAGAGTCTCCCACAAGCTTGGGGGAGGCTTCTCAAGTTACTTAATGCTTTGCCTGATCATCCTCTTAAGAAACCCGAAATACTTGATATCTTTTATAATGGACTAACCGATGCTTCCAGAGATTACCTGGATAGTTGTGCTGGTTCTCTTTTCAGGGAAAGAACACCGGATGAAGCTGAAATCCTATTGAATAATATGTTGACAAATGAAAATAATTGGGCACCTCCTGAGCCAGCTCCTGAGCCAACTCCTCCTCCAATTACTGAGCATATTCCTAAACCAACTCCGAAGAAGAGAGGTGTTCTATTTCTCAGTCCCGAAGATATGCAAGAGGCAAAGAAATCTATGAAAGAAAAAGGTATTAAAGCTGAAGATGTTAAGAATTTACGTCCTATTGAAGAAATACATGGTCTTAATTCACCGCATGTTGAAGAAACATATGATCTTGATTCTTTATTTACTGAAGAACCTCCTGATCCCGATATCCCGACACAGGTAGTAAAGGTAAATTCTCTCTATAGATATGATAAAGCTGAATTCCCTCCTACTAAAATTGCTAGTCAGTGCTTGGATGAGTTTGATAACTTTATGTTTAAGCAAGATGACTTCAATGCTTATTTTGGTAGACAATTAAAAGAAAATGCTTATATGATTAGACGCTTGGGTGATTATATGGCTAATATTAAAGGTGAACTTAAACTTGTTAGCAAACATGCTTCTATGGTTACCACCCAAGTAGAACAAGTACTTAAAGCTCAAAAAGAAGAGCTTGATGAAATGAATACTAAGAAAAATGATTATGTTGTTAGAGTGGCTACTAGAACTGGTAGAATGACTCAGGAACCTTTGTATCCTGAAGGCCACCCTAAGAGAATCGAGCAAGATTCTCAAAGAAATAATATTGATGTTCTAGTTCTTCTAAAAAGAAGAAGAAGAAAAATGATAGACCTGTGCAAACTTCTAGTGAACATATTGTTGAACCACCTGATAATCCAAATGATATTTTGATGTCTGATGCTGAAACACAATCTGGTAATGAACATGAACCTAATGAAAATATTAATGATGATGTTCATGATGATGCTCAACCTAGTAATGACAATGATGTAGAAGTTGAACCTGCTGTTGATCTTGATAACCCACAATCAAAGAATCAACGTTATGATAAAAGAGACTTTGTTGCTAGGAAACATGGTAAAGAAAGGGAACCTTGGGTTCAGAAACCCATGTCTTTTCCTCTGAAACCATCCAAGAAAAAGGATGATGAGGATTTTGAGCGCTTTGCTGAAATGATTAGGCCTATCTTTTTGCGTATGCGATTAACTGATGTGCTCAAAACAAATCCTTATGCTAAATATATGAAGGATATCATTACTAATAAAAGAAAAATACCGGAAGCTGAAATTTCAACCATGCTTGCTAATTATACTTTTAAGGGTGGAATACCAAAGAAACTTGGAGATCCTGGAGTACCTACTATACCTTGCTCCATTAAAAGAAATTATATTAAAATTGCTTCATGTGATCTTGGAGCGGGTGTTAGTGTTATGCCTCTCTCTTTATATCGTAGACTTGACTTGAATAAGCTGACACCTACCGAAATATCTTTGCAAATGACTGATAAATCAACTACTATACCTGTCGGTATTTGTGAGGATGTGCCTGTTGTGGTTGCAAACGTTACTATTTGTAACATCCCAAATTTTCAATTTGGAATGTTATACATAGATCATCCATGCATATCATGTTTTATTGCTTTTCCGTTCCGTAATCCTCGAAATCCTAAGTAGCTCAAGGACCCTCGAAGAGAGTTGGCGATTTCCCGGTCTTCATATTTGATTCTTTTATCAAATAATGAAAAGAGGATTTGATTTTAATTATTTCTCTACGAAAAATATTTCACATTAAAAATTAAAGAGAGGAGCTTCTCCAAAATAAATGAAATATTGGAGCAAAAATATTAAAATCATTAAATTGATTTTTATTTGATTTTTTCGGATTTTATTTGCATTAGAAAAATTGCATGTTTTTCAAAATTGCATTTTAGGGCCAAGAAAATGTTCATCTTGTTCTAAATATTTTATTTAGCAGGTGAAAATTTGTTTTGGCATTTTTAGGTTTTTATTTTTTATTTTTCTAGGATTTTATTTCGGTTGGCGAAGTTTAGAAAAAAAAAGAGGTTCCGCGCCGACTGGGCCTATGGCCCAGCCACGCCAGGCCGCCGCCGCCACTCGGACCGGTGTCCGAGTTGGACTCCGCCTCCGCCGCGCCTTACCCCCTCCTCCAAGTCGCCGCCCCCGCCCCCTTTATATACGTCGCCACCCCCGCCCCAACACCACCACCACCGCCGCCTAGCCCCGCCGCCACTGACACGCGCAGCCGCCGCCGCCCGCGCTCGCCGCCGCCTAGCGCCGCCGCCGCCGCCAAGCCCCACCGCCCCGTGAGCCGCCGCCCTGGACCCCGCCCCACCGGAGCCCCTCGCCGGAGGTAGCCTCCGCGCCCCACCGCCGGGTTTTTTATATAAAAACCGTTCGCTTTTTTTTTCAGAAACCCTAGATCCGTTTTTTTCGGATTCGCCGGTTTTTCTCGGTTCTTCTAGTTAGCGGACATTCGTCCGTACGTTCGTTTTAACAAACGGTTCCTCTCCCGTTAGAAACAACTAACGAATGCTCGTTTGTTAGTCTGTTCGTGAGTTTTCTTTTATCGGATTTATTCCGCGATTTTTCTGATCGTGATTTCTGATCCAATCTTAGTTTCTGTTTATCTTTTCGCTCGTTTAACGGAATCAGGCGATTCAAGCGCCTGGAGTTTCGTCTCGAACCCCTCTTTCCGTGTAACCAACTCAAACAAGTTTTTCTACTGTAAAATTTGACCTAGTTTCAGATTAGTAAACGAAGCTTCTTTCTTTCGCCGTTTGAGTTTCGTTGCTCTGTTTGTTTTGATTCTTTTTGCGAACCGGAGTTCTTAATTTGAACTTTCTGGTCAACCTCTCTTATTTTAGTTTTTCTTGTGCATCGTTGCTTGTTACTTATGTATGTTATTGTTTTCTTGCGATAGAATTCCCGGAGTGCGAAGCGTGTTACTACGAGTCTCTAGGATTCGCGGATCGTCAGCAAGGCAAGTAACACTTTGATCATATCCCATTATTACCCAGTTTTTATGCATTAGTTCCAATCCTCAAACATTGCATGATTAGGATGTCATTAACTTGTGGGTTGGGAAGTAGTTGTTGAGGTAGAACCTATTGCCCGGTTACATTCAAACCCTTGGGAGTTACTTCTACGTATTGCTTATTGCTATGCTATGCTCGTAGACGTGGTTTGGGTTTGAGTGAAATTCATGTCAGATGTGATATTGTTGATTAATGGTTCAACTTAAGGTGGCAACTTAATCAAACAACTGGGTGGACTGAGGCACCTGGGGAACCCAGTGTTTTCTGGGTTTTTTTTTGTAAATCCCGGGGTACCCGTGTGATCTTCCTATGGACTGCCACCCAGGCTCAAAGGGAACTGAGATGATTCCTGCTAGAAACTTTTGTGTGCAGCCACAAGCTATTATGGGCTCTAGCATAGTTGAGTAAGTTACGTGAAGCTCTTGAAGAGGTAGATCAGCAGGTAGTGGGTTTTGTAGGTTTGGTATGGTCTACCCGGAGTAGAGAGTTAACGTTTCTAAAAGACTGTGTCTCGGTCATCCGTTTCTCAAACACCATGTCGTGCGAGAAATCCAACGGAGGCGATCGAGTCTTGTGGGGAAAAGTGTGCAAACCTCTGCAGAGTGTACAATCTAATCATGGTTAGCTGTGTCCCCGGTTATGGACAATTCTTGAGTATCTAGTACTTGGGTTATCACATGTATCTCACCATGCTTAATTAATATTGTTGGGATGTTAATTCACTTTAATTGGGATTGAGTTGGGGATACCTTCTCAATGATGTTTCAATCACCATGATAGTAAAATTAAAATCTATTCCGTTGTTGTAGGGAAAAATTGGCTTTTCGCAAAACTATAACCATAGAGCTTTCCACCAGCCATACATGCATATAGTGATAGCATTATTTTGTTTTTGCTCTACTGTGTTACTTTGGCAGCATATTCCATGTGTTGACCCGTTTTCGGGCTGCAACGTACTATGTTGCAGACTTTTTAGACGAGGAGTAAGGTTCATTAGGTCGTTGCCGTGCAGCTCAGCTATGCCGTTGGAGATGATGGACTCACTTAATCTTCCAAGCCTTCCGCTGTTATCGCATTAGATGGCCTTAAGCCATATTATTGTAATAAGTTCTCTTTGGAGACATTCGATGTAATAGTGTGTGATTGCTACTCTGTTATAAATCCTTCGAGTACTGTGTGTGTCAGCATTACCGATCCAGGGATGACACTGAAGCACAGAGACTTGGCCATCTGCGGTTGGGTCGCTACAAGATGGTATCAGAGCACATGCTGAGTGTAGGACACGACCACTAAGATAAACCCTAGGTCACACTTCTCTTCTCATTTCTGACTCCTCTCCATTTTCTACTCTTTAGGATGACGGAGATGAAGAACAAGTTTGCACAACTGGATGAAGACACACCTTTTGGATGCCACTTGAAGGAAGTCACTAGGTACTTGAACATTGGAATACCAAGCTTCACCGGGACGTACAACGCCACTTTACCTAAAGAGGAGCGCTAGATGATTCAAGTACAAGTTCCAGGAAGGATATTCTCGCCAACTTCTAAACCCATAGAATTTTCCTTCGACGCACCAACCTAGAGTTTAGGAAAGAGTATGGTGGCTCACATCACCATGGGACGCATTGGAGAAGTTTACAACAGGGAGCTTAAGGACACTATTTACCAAATATGTGGGAGCCGAGACGAGCAATGGGAAGTAATCAGCACTAAGAAGGATAGATCCATTACAGCTTTCATCCAGGAGTTAAACCAGCACATTCGACGTCAGGAGAACCAGATGTGTGCGGACATGATGGACTTGAAGAAGGCGAAGACTAGGATCATCGAGCTGGAGGAAGAACTCAAGTTTACCCGCGATGGATATGAGGAGGAAATCAAGACCCTACTGGAGAAGAATGACGACTTAGTCAAGAAGATCGGAGTATTCATGGGAGGACCAGCACCAATAGAAGAAGAAGAAGAACCCAAGGAAATACGCCCCGAGGACTACATCATCATCGACGACACCGACTCCGACCCTAGTAATGATGACTTTGAAGACGAAGCTGGAGCAGACATCATGGAGTCTTCCACCGATCAAAAATTTCTAGATGACTACCATATATTAGTAGTATTTCCCCCATGTAATATAGTAGTAGTGAGCAATTTTGCGATAGTTCTAGACCGTTTGTATGCCCTTGCTTGATTGATTGAGTGAAATGATTGTGTTTGTCCATGTGCATATGGGTAGTGTTTTCTCATTAGACCTCTTCTATTCTAAATCTCTCCCATCTAAACCCCTCAGATGCCTCCGAGACGTGACACCGGTTTTACCTTCCCGCCGGAGCTCACCCAGTTGATCCAGCAGCAGAATGCCTTGATGCAATTGCTAGTTCAGAAACAGGGCAACAACAACAACAACCCACCGCCAGTGGACAACCTAGCCCATTTTCTAAGGTTACAGCCGTCAGTGTTTTCTAGTAGCACCGAGCCTATAGTTGCTGATGATTGGCTACGCCGAATTGGAAGGGAGTTGAACACCGCAGGTTGCACAGATGCTGAGAAGGTGTGCTTTGCCGCACATCAATTGGATGGACCAGCAGCCTCATGGTGGGAGAATTACACATCCACTTTTCCTATAGCCAATGTCACTTGGGACCAGTTTCAGCAAGCTTTTCGCACAGCCCATGTCTCCACTGGAGCTATGCAAATGAAGAAGCGGGAGTTCCGCAACTTACGCCAGGGGAACCGTACTGTGGCTCAGTACGTGGATGAGTTTAGCAAGTTATCTCGCTACGCCCTTGATGATGTGGCCACAGATGCCACGAAGCAGGAGAAGTTTATGGAAGGGCTAAATGATGAGATGAGCATGCAGTTGATGGTAGCAACCTTCAACAACTACCAGGAGTTGGTAGATAAGGCTCTTATGATTGAAGGGAAACAACAGCAGATTGAGAGCCGCAAGAGAAAGTATGGACAAGGGAAGTATAACTCAGGAGCTCAGCAGAAGCCTCGCCTAACCCCGAACACGGGAGGACTTGTTCACAACCATGGAGGTCACAACCACACTGGAGGAGGATCACATAACCACAGTGGTGCTAAGAATGGGAATGGGAACGGAGCTAACAACAATCAGAACCGCTCCAACCCGTCCACTCCCGCCAAAAGAGACTTAAGTCAGGTTACCTGTTTTAAGTGCGGGAAGATAGGGCACTATGCCAATGATTACCCCAAAGGAAGGAATGGAAACAGAAATGGAAGCACTGGGAAGAAGCCCAATCCATTCAACAAAGGACAAGTGAACCACGTTAACATGGAGGACGTGGAAAAGCAGCCTGACATGGTAATAGGTAAGTTTTTGGTTAAGTCATTTTCCGCTCTTGTTCTTTTCGATACTGGTGCATCGCATTCAAACATATCAAGGTGATTCGTGGATAAATTTAAACTACCAACCCAAACCCTTAGGACCCCTCTTTTACTGAGTTCACCCGGAGCAGAGTATATGGCTAGCCGATGGTGTGACCAAATACCCTTAACCATTGGTACACATGTTTTTCCGTCCGACCTAATTATCTTGGAGTCACAAGGATTGGATGTGATATTGGGTATGGACTGGTGTCAAAGTTTGGACGAAGCATTGACTATGCTAGTAAGTCGATTTATCTCACCACCCCGGAAGGAAGAAGGATTAAGTATGTATCTAGGCATGTGCCTAGGAGGAGTCAAGTGAATGCCCTTACGGGAGTTGTTCAGGAGGAAATGCCGGTAGTGAAGGATTACCCGGATGTTTTCCCAAAGGAGTTACCAGGCATGCCACCGGACAGAGATATTGAGTTTTTGATAGAGTTGTTACCAGGAACAGGACCAATATCCAAGAGACCCTATCGGATGCCCGCAAATGATCTGGAAGAAATTAAGAAACAGATCAAGGAGTTATTGGAGAAAGGATATATCCGAAGAAGTTCATCACCTTGGGGAGCCCCAGTACATTTGATTGAGAAGAAGGATAAATCCCTGAGGATGGTTGTTGATTATCGAGCATTGAATAAAGTGACGATTAAGAACAAGTACCCACTGTCGATGATCAACGATCTGTTTGATCAGTTGAAAGGAGCTAAAGTGTTTTCTAATATCGATTTGTGATCGGGGTATCATCAGTTGAAGATACGAGAGAAGGAAATACCAAAGACGGCGTTCACAACGCGATATGGATTATACGAGTACACGGTCATGTCATTTGGACTGACTAACGCCCCTGCCTATTTCATGAGCATGATGAACAAGGTGTTCATGGAGTATTTAGACAAGTTTGTTGTGGTGTTTATTGATGATATCATGGTATACTCGAAGAATGAGGAGGAGCACAAAGAGCATTTGCGTTTAGTTCTCGCGAAGCTCAGGGAACACCAGTTATATGCTAAGTTTAGCAAATGCGAGTTTTGGCTGAAGGAAGTCGGATTCCATGGACATGTTATATCAGGAGACCCCAGCAAGGTTCAGTAAGTCACTGAATGGTTGGCACCCACCTCAGTTAGCGAGATCCGCAGTTTTCTTGGACTCACAGGATACTACCAGAGATTCATTGAGAATTTTTCCAAGATTGCAAAACCAATGACTGAACTGTTGAAGAAGGATACCAAGTTTAAATGGGCAGAAGATTGTGAAGCAAGTTTCCAGGAGTTGAAGAAACGTCTGACTACAGCCCCAGTGCTAGTACTGCCAGATATACATAAGGAGTTCCAAGTGTATTGCGACGCCTCTCGCTTAGGACTTGGATATGTGCTTATGCAGGATGAAAGAATTGTTTTGTATGCCTCACGACAACTAAAACCTCATGAGTTGAATTATGCCACGCATGATTTGGAGCTAGCAGCTGTAGTGCATGTGTTGAAGACTTGGATACATTACCCTATTGGAAACCATTGTGATGTGTACACGGATCACAAGAGTTTGAAGTACATCTTCACCCAGAAGGAGCTGAACCTTAGGCAGAGGAGATGGTTGGAGCTTATAAAGGATTATGACATGAAGCTACACTATCATCCAGGAAAGGCCAATGTCGTAGCAGACGCATTGAGTCGGAAGAGTTATGCTAATACCCTTGAAAGTAAAGGACTGCCGAAGGAATTAGCAAATGACATCATGGAACTTCGGTTAGAGATTGTACCTAGAAGGTTCATTGCCACAATGGAGGTTCGGTAGACATTGCTGGACAAGATTCGGGAAGCTCAGAAAGATGATAAAGAGATTGCCGAGATAAAGGAGAAGATGGGCAAAGAAAAGGCCAAAGGTTTTCGTGAGGATGAGCACGATACCCTATGGTTTGAGGACCGAGTTTATGTGCCCAACAACCAGGAGATCAGGAAGTTAATACTTCAAGAGGCCCATGTCTCACCATACTCGATACACCCCGGAAACACCAAGATGTATTTGGATTTGAAGGAACGTTTCTGGTGTCGTAGTTCTAACTCTAACAGTGATGTAGGGGGGTAAGTATGGAAAGGCTAGATCTCAGCTATGGAGGAGTTGTTAGCACACGAGGATTACGAGTTCAGGCCCTTCTCGGAGGAAGTAACAGCCCTACGTCTCGGTGCCCGGAGGCGGTCGACTGAATTATGTGTGTATGAATAACAGGGGTGCCAACCCTTGATACTGAGGAGGGGGTGGCTTATATAGAGTTCGCCAGGCCCCTCCAGCCCTCAGTAATGCAAGGTTTAAAGTACATTAAGACTGGGGGTTACTGGTAACGCCCCTAATAAAGTGCTATGATGACCATAAAAGCTACTTAATGACCGACCGTTTGCGTGCAGGGTGACTTTAGATCTCCTGGCAGTCGAGTGATTGCTTCGTGGTCGAGTGTCTTGAATCCGTCGAGTGGGATACCTCCAAGTCGATTGAAAGGTGACTTCTTCTAGGGATGTCCTTGGGTAGGGTACTTAGGACAGGTCCATGCCCCTACCCTAGGTACATAGCTTCATCATCTGGTGGACTGGTATGAAGAAGGATATTGCCGAGTATGTAGCCATATGTGATGTATGTCAGAGAGTTAAGGCAGAACATCAGAAGCCAGCAGGACTGTTACATCCTATGCCGATACCCGAATGGAAGTGGGATAAACTTGGCATGGACTTTATCACCGGATTACCCAAGACTAAAGAAGGATATGATTCCATGTGGGTAGTAGTTGATCATTTGACCAAAGTAGCTCACTTCATCCCAGTGAAAACCACCTATACAAGTGCAAAGTTGGCCAAGATCTATATGTCCAAAATTGTATGTCTGCATGGAGTTCCGAGGACCTTCGTATCGGATCGAGGAACACAGTTTACTTCAAAGTTTTGGCATCAGTTACACCAGACTTTGGGAACGAGATTGGAGTTCAGTACAGCGTTTCACCCGCAGACAGATGGACAGACTGAGAGAGTCAATCAAATTTTGGAGGACATGTTGAGAGCCTGTGCGCTAGATTATGGATCTAGTTGGGATGACAATTTGCTGTATGCAGAGTTCTCATACAACAATAGCTACCAAGCCAGTTTGAAGATGGCACTGTTTGAAGCCCTGTATGGACGCAGGTGCAGAACACCGTTGATGTGGGATGAGGTAGGAGACCGACAGTTGTTTGGACCAGACTTGATTAAAGAATCTGAGGAGAAGGTAAAACTGATCCGAGACCGACTGAAGATTGCTCAGTCCAGGCAGAAGAGTTACGCGGACTCAAAAAGCAAGGAGGTAACATACGAAATTAGAGATAGAGCATATCTGCGAGTATCGCCCTTGCGAGGAGTGAAACATTTTAGAGTTAAAGGAAAGTTAGCCCCGAGATTTGTAGGACCGTATCGCATTTTGGAACGGATGGGAGAAGTCGCCTACAAGTTGGAGTTACCTGAGGGATTGTCAGGAGTCCATGATGTGTTCCACGTTTCACAGCTGAAGAAGTGTCATGCTGAGATGGCGGAAATACCATTAAGAGATACAGTACCCTTGGAGGTGATTCAGTTGGACAGTGATTTGACTTACGAGGAGAAGCCAGTTAAAATTCTTGAGTTTGCCAGCAGAGTCACCCACAGTAAGGTTATCAAGTTTTGTAAAGTTTAGTGGAGCCACCATACCGAGGATGAAGCTACCTGGGAATGAGAGGATGATCCCCTAATAAAGTGCTATGATGACCCTAAAAGTTACTTAATGACCGACCGTTTGTGTCCAGGGTGACTTTAGATCTCCTGGCAGTCAAGTGGTTGGATCTTGGTCGAGTGATTGCTTCGTGGTCGAGTGTCTTGAATCCGTCGAGTGGGATACCTCCAAGTCGATTGAAAGGTGACTTCTTCTAGGGATGTCCTTGGGTAGGGTACTTAGGACAGGTCCATGCCCCTACCCTAGGTACATAGCTTCATCATTAGCCCCCGAATGGATCGAGGTTCGAGTGGGGAAGGAGTTGGGGATCTTTCCGACTGGTTCTTCATGTTATATGAACGTCTTGTTTTGGATCAATTGTCACGGATGACGTCGTCAACTTCTTTCAGTCACCTTGATCCATTCTTGGCCTCTTGTCGAGTGAATTTCTTCACTTGTGAAGTTCTGAGTGATGGTGTGAAAGGGATCTTCTGTTTGACGAGTTGTTCTGCGGCCCGCAGATTTTGCGGGATTTGAATTTCGGGGAGCGCACGGGACGGGGGCGGCCGCAGTAATCAGATGGGATAGGACGGAAGCTCCTCGATCCCGCGCCACCTTTTTCGCCATGTACCACGCGCGCGCCCGTTGCGGGATTTGATGGGATTGCCTGGGCCTACCAGTCAGCCACTCGGAAGCGACCTCTTATAAGCTGCCGGCTCGGGACCCCTGAACAGTGCGCCTTCACTTTTCCCCCTTCCTTCACAAGATCCTCCGCCACCTCCGCTCCCACCTTGGTGCCGTAGGTCTGTTCGAGCTTTGCCGGCGACGATGGTGAAGGAGAAGACGTCGGCTCTAGAGCGCGCGAAGAAGGCGGCGGTGCAGGGGAAGGGGAAGAAGTCCGCTCGGGGCGGATCTTCCTCGAGGACTGCTCTGCCCAAGGATTGGATCCAGGGCGACTGGATGCCATCGGTGATTCGGCAGGATGATCTCGATGATCTGGTCGAGGGGGGATTCATTCCCCACGAATCTGCGAGCCTCCCGGGGAAATAAGTCGAACCCCAGCCTCTTGATGGTGAGTGTGTCCTCCTCGCCACCCATATCGATCGTGGATTCTCTCTGCCTCATCATCCTTTTTTTCGGAGCTTCTTGAACTTCTTTGGAGCGCAGCTCCATCACTTTACTCCCAATTCTATTGTGTATCTTGCTGCTTTCGTTTCCTTGTGTGAAAACTTCTTGGGTTACCGCCCCCATTGGGGACTCTTCAAGCACATCTTCACTTGCCGCTCTTAGTCGGTCAAGAAGGCCAAGTCGAGTGACGAACGGACGCAGGTGATCCAGCTATGCGAGGGTCTGGTGATCCAGATGAGGGGAAAAAGTTCCTTTCCGTCTATCACTTTTCCCGAGTCAGTCCGTGGGTGGCAGTCGACTTGGTTTTACTGTAAAGGCCAAGTGATCCCAGGACAGTCGACTGGTCTTCCCCCTTTTTCTCTGAATTGAGCACAAAAACCTGCCTCTCTAAAACTGATGCCGGAGGAAAAGGCGCAAGTCAAGGTGCTGGTCGGTCGAGTGGTTCAGCTTGTCCGCGAGGGTGTGACTGGCATGGACTTGTTGGAAGTCTTCCTTCGGAGGCGCATCCAACCGCTTCAGGCTCGTGACCACCCGATGTGGCTGTACTCGGGTCTCGAAGACACCACTCGGATTCACCCAGAGGAGGTCACTGACAAGATGCTGGAAGGGTGGCTGTCGAGTATCACAGGGAACAAGGACAACCCCCGAGGAGCCAGGAGGATTCCTCCACTCGACCAAACATATGAAGTGGACAAGGTCTGACCTTGCATTTCCGACTGTGATCTTGCTTTCTTTATTTGTTCTTTTTGGATCAGTCGATTGACTTTTGTCTCGTTTGTTGTCCTCTAGGCCACTACTGAGATGTACTCGACACCCAATGGAGCACAGGAGCAGGCCGAGGAAGGAGAGGCGAGTGGAGGCGAAAGTGGAGACGAGGGAGAAGAGTGGGAATCTGACGGCGAAGGAGAGGGGGATGACGACGACGACTCCAGTGAAGAGGAGGAGGAAGAAGTCGAACCTCCCCGCTCGGAACGGCGATCCAAGCTTACACACGACCCTGCGCGGGAACGTGGTAAGGCGACTGTCCCTGTTGGGCAGTCGTCGAAGCGCCCTCTGACCTCATCTCCAGCGCCGACAGAAAAAGCTCCCAAGCACCCACGCGCGAGGCCGTCCAAGCCGCCCAAGGCTCTGCCCAAGATGAGGATGACTGTCCCCACCATTTCTGGGTAATAGTAGAATTTGTTTTCCTTTGTCGAACGTGACGGACTCTTGGTCGACTCATTGAATAAGCTGACTGACTTTCGAAATTTGCAGTGCTGCCACCTCGGAGATCTCTGCCAAGGACGATGATCAAGAGATGGAAGACGCTGTTACCTCCAACCCCAGTACGATTACTGATGCTCTGCTTTTAGTCGACTGACAATTTCTTATAATTCCGGTCGATTGGATTTTTCTTGTAGCTCCTCCTCATGTCATTGACCTCCCTAATGATGACGACGAAGTGCCGCTGATGGCGTGAAGGAACAGGAGGTCGCCGGCTGGCAAGACCCCACAAACTACTCCGGCGCCTGAGGCCGCAGTCCGGGAGGGTGGTGATACCACTCGGGTTTCCGTGACCTTCGCTGAACCTCTAACGAGTGTCCGGCCTTCGACGTCGACTGCAAATCCGCCTTCGCTTTTTGCCACACACCACGTCCCTGAGGACCAAGTGGGTGCCGCTAAAGAGGCTATATGCCAGGCGGGGATCATGATGGAGCAAGTGAAGGTGGTTCAGGAAGCCAGCCAAGCAGCTTATGACGTGAGCTCAGCTCTTCAGAGCAACGTCCAGGTCAGTCGATTCACCGCTTGTTCTGTTAGGATATGCTATCTGAAGAATCTCTTTTCCGAAGATCTTTATATCTGTACACCCAGTGGGTGTGTCTATTAATCTTTTTGACGAGTGGGGGCACGCTAAGTGCACCCACTTAGTGTAGTCCTCGAGACTACGGGGGACTGCTGGCAGTCGACTGTAGTCTTTATATTGTGTTGCTTTAGTTGAACTTCTTCACTCGGTCTGTTCAGGCCACGTCGATGGAACTGTACACGGTCGACTGCGGGCAGTCGAAAAATAAATTGGGTCGAACCAGTGGGGGCACGCTGAGTGCACCCACTGGGTGTAGTCCCCGAGACTACTGTCGAATGTTTTTGATTCGGCTGTAGTCTTAGAAACGCCATCATTGTCTCTTGGTTACTCAGAAGCAACTTATCTTGGATGTCTGTCGACTGATTTTTTGCAGAAATCCTGCGAACTTGTGGCTTGCTACACTGAGTTGGAGAACAAAAAGATCCAGCTGAACCTTGACTTGAAGCTTGCTCAGGAGAACTTGCAGAAGGCGAGGGACGAAGCAAAAGGTATGGCTGGTGAGCTTTCGTCGACTGTCTTTTCTTTCTGGCCGTCCTCGATGTTGATCTCACTTGCTATTTCGCAGACAAAATGGAGGAGGCTCTGAAGAAGAAGGATCAAGACCTTGCCGAAGCGCAGAAGGAGGCCCTGAACAAAACGAAGCTTGCTAAAGAAAAACTGGCTTCAGTCGGTACTCTTGAAAAGGAAAACTCCAGGCTGAAAACTGCTCTCGACGCGGCTAATCGAGAGGCCAGCCGTCTGAAGAATGGCAATATAGCTCTGAATGACAAGGCAAGTGAACTGGCGGGGAAGAGGAACGATCTGGAGGCTTATCTCGGTGGACTCGCCAAGAAGCTGTTCGTCATGCTCGAGGGTAATTACTCCGGCCCGACTGACTTGCAGTTACCAAATCTGCGTAGAGCCACTGACTTATCCTTGAATTGTGTTTACAGAATTCTGCCAGAACTTCGAAGAGGAGACCAGTCGAGTGGAGACAGACTTGGACCCCATCAATTCTCCAGTGAAGGACGAGGCTACTATGAACGTGCTCCGACTGGAATCTCGTGTTGCCGGCGTTGTTGACTATCTTGCTCGGTTGAAGGTTGCGATGTCATGGATCGACACATCGCTCTGGCCTAGGACGACGCTTCAGAATGACCTCGAGTCCCTGATGACTCGACTGAATGAAGTCCCAGGTCGAGTGGCGGAATGGAAGAAATCTTCTGCTAGATGTGGCACTGACGTCGCTCTGTCTCTGGTCCGCGTCCACTGCAAGGAGGCGCGAGAAGAAAAGTTGGCCGCCATCCAAGTTGCCAATACCAGGAAGCACAACTTTCAAGACTTCATGGAGACTTTCATTGCTTCTGCCACTCGCATTGCAGACGGGATCGACTTGGACAAGTTCGTCGCCCCTTCCAGTCCTCCGCGTGAGGAATAAAAACTTTTATGCTTCACTTTAAATTTGCCTCGGAATGCCGAGTGGATTTTGTAACCGTTAAACTCTGTTGAGCTGGAGGCTCGAGTACTTTGATCTGTAGTCTAGAACCTTTGGATCTTATCTGAACTTGATCTATCGTTGAATATCTTCATGAATTATCTGTCGAGTGGAACTTGTTCTTCACTCGAAATAACTTTGTATTTGTGGTGCAACTCCGAAGGAGAAGGTATCAGTCGATTTGCACCTCGTCGTCCTTGCGGATTGGGATGTGTTCCATACTTAGGCGAGCACTGGGCTATAGCTAAGCCACCGAATGGAAGGTCTGCTCTCCACTCGGTAGGATTTTAAAAACTTAGGCGAGTACTGGACTGCAGCTAAGCCTCCGAGTGGGAGGTCTGCTCTCCACTCGGTAGGATTTTTTCAAACTTAGGCGAGTACTGGACTGCAGCTAAGCCCCCGAGTGGGAGGTCTGCTATCCACTCGGTAGGATTTTTTCAAACTTAGGCGAGTACTGGACTTCAGCTAAGCCCCCGAGTGGGAGGTCTGCTCTCCACTCGGTAGGATTTTTTTCAAACTTAGGCGAGTACTGGACTGCAGCTAAGCCCCCCGAGTGGGAGGTCTGCTCACCACTCGGTAGGATTTTTAAATACTTAGGCGAGTACTAGACTGCAGCTAAGACCCTGAGTGGGGGGTCTGCTCTCCACTCGGTAGGATTTTTAAATACTTAGGCGAGCACTGGGCTGCAGCTAAGCCTCCGAGTGGGAGGTTTGCTCTCCACTCGGTAGGATTTTTAAACACTTAGGCGAGCACTGGGCTGCAGCTAAGCCTCCGAGTGGGAGTCTGGCTCACCACTCGGTAGGATTTTTAAACACTTAGGCGAGCACTGGGCTGCAGCTAAGCCTCCGAGTGGGAGTCTGGCTCACCACTCGGTAGGATTTTTAAACACTTAGGCGAGCACTGGGCTGCAGCTAAGCCTCCGAGTGGGAGTCTGGCTCACCACTCGGTAGGATTTTTAAACACTTAGGCGAGCACTGGGCTGCAGCTAAGCCTCCGAGTGGGAGTCTGGCTCGCCACTCGGTAGGATTTTTAAACACTTAGGCGAGCACTGGGCTGCAGCTAAGCCTCCGAGTGGGAGGTTTGCTCTCCACTCGGTAGGATTTTTAAACACTTAGGCGAGCACTGGGCTGCAGCTAAGCCTCCGAGTGGGAGGTTTGCTCTCCACTCGGTAGGATTTTTAAACACTTAGGCGAGCACTGGGCTGCAGCTAAGCCTCCGAGTGGGAGTCTGGCTCACCACTCGGTAGGATTTTTAAACACTTAGGCGAGCACTGGGCTGCAGCTAAGCCTCCGAGTGGGAGTCTGGCTCACCACTCGGTAGGATTTTTAAACACTTAGGCAAGCACTGGGCTGCAGCTAAGCCTCCGAGTGGGAGTCTGGCTCGCCACTCGGTAGGATTTTTAAACACTTAGGCGAGCACTGGGCTGCAGCTAAGCCTCCGAGTGGGAGGTTTGCTCTCCACTCGGTAGGATTTTTAAACAATTAGGCGAGCACTGGGCTGCAGCTAGGCCTCCGAGTGGGAGTCTGGCTCATCACTCGGTAGGATTTTTAAACACTTAGGCGAGCACTGGGCTGCAGCTAAGCCTCTGAGTGGGAGTCTGGCTCACCACTCGGTAGGATTTTTAAACACTTAGATGAGCACTGGGCTGCAGCTAAGCCTCCGAGTGGGAGTCTGGCTCGCCACTCGGTAGGATTTTTAAACACTTAGGCGAGCACTGGGTTGTAGCTAAGCCTCCGAGTGGGAGTCTGGCTCGCCACTCGGTAGGATTTTTAAACACTTAGGCGAGCACTGAGCTGCAGCTAAGCCTCCGAGTGGGAGTCTGGCTCGCCACTCGGTAGGATTTTTTTTACAAACTTAGGTGAAATGGATTCGAAGTGAAGCCACCCACTGGGGGATTTCACACGCAAACAAAAGCAACAAAAATTATAGGAAAATTTGTAGCACTCTTGTCTTTGATAAATAGACTACAGAAGTTTTTCTTATTACATCTCATCCGAGTGAGAATTCAAGTGTGAAAGGGGCAGAGCAGTTCTACATTCCAAGCTCGTGGCTCATCGATCTGGCGATCGACATTGTAAAGATGATACGCTCCATTGTGGAGGACTCTGGTGACGATGAAGGGACCTTCCCAAGTAGGAGCGAGCTTGTGTGGTTTTTGTTGATCCACTCGGAGGACCAAATCTCCTTCTTGGAAGGCTCGACTCTTCACATTTCTGGCATGGAATCGATGCAAGTCTTGCTGATAAATGGTCGATCAAATCATAGCCATTTCTCTTTCTTCTTCCAGGAGGTCGACTGCGTCTTGCCGGGCTTGTTCTGCTTCATCGTCGGTATAAAGCTCGACTCGGGGTGCATTGTGAAGTAGATCACTCGGCAGAACTGCTTCCGCTCCGTAAACCAGAAAGAACGGAGTTCTTCCAGTCGACCGATTCGGGGTAGTCCTCAATCCCCACAGAACCGGTGGAAGCTCGTCGACCCAAGCGCCTGCTGCGTGCTTGAGATCACGCATCAGCCGAGGCTTTAGTCCTTTGAGAATCAGACCATTTGCCCTTTCTACTTGTCCATTCGACTAGGGGTGGGCGACCGATGCGTAGTCGACTCGTGTGCCTTGAGAGGCGCAAAAAGCTCTGAACTTGTCTGAATCAAAGTTTGACCCATTTGTCGATGATGATGCTATGCGGGACTCCATATCTGAATGTTAACTCTCTGACGAAACTGATAGCAGTGCAAGCATCAAGATTCTTGATAGGCTTAGCTTCAATCCATTTGGTAAACTTGTCGACTGCCACAAGCACATGTGTGAAACTGCTCCTGCCTGTTCTCAATGGGCCAACCATGTCCAGTCCCCAAACAGCGAAGGGCCAGATGAGTGGAATGGTCTTCAGGGCTGATGCAGGCTTGTGCGACATGTTGGAGTAGAACTGGCACCCTTCACACTTGTCGACTATCTCTTTTGCCATTTCATTCGCTCTTGGCCAGTAAAATCCCGCTCGGTATGCTTTAGCCACAATGGTCCGAGAGGACGCATGATGACCACAGGTCCCCGAGTGGATATCATCAAGGATTATCTGACCTTCTTCTGGTGTTATACACTTCTGACCGACTCCAGTCGCGCTTTCTCTATACAACTGTCCCTTTATGACTGTAAAGGCCTTGGATCGACGGACGATCTGTCGAGCCTCTTCTTCGTCCTCCGGGAGTTCCTTTCTCAGGATATACGCGATGTACGGTATCGTCCAGTCAGGGGTGATTGCCAAAACTTCCATGATTAGGTCGACCACTGCCGGAATTTCAACTTCAGTCGGATCTGTGGCACTCTTTGGCTGCGGGGCTTCATCTGTAAAAGGATCTTCTTGGACTGATGGCGAGTGGATGTGTTCCAAAAACACATTGCTGGGGATGGCTTCTCTCTTGGAGCCTATCTTTGCCAAATCATCAGCCGCTTGATTTTTCAGTCGGGGGATGTGATGAAGCTCTAACCCCTCGAATTTCTTCTCTAACTTTCTCACTGCATTGCAATAACCAGTCATAGCTGGACTTCTGACGTCCCATTCTTTCATCACCTGATTAACCACCAAATCTGAGTCGCCATAGACCATGAGGCGACGGACGCCGAGTGAAATGGCCATGCGCAACCCATACAAAAGTGCTTCATATTCTGCTTCGTTATTGGAGGAATCGAAGTGAATCTGGAGAACATATCTGAGCTTATCTCCTCGGGGGGGAAACCAATACTACCCCAGCACCGGAACCATTCAGCATCTTAGATCCATCGAAGAACATGGTCCAGTGCTCCGAGTGAACTTGAGTCGGAAGTTGTTGTTCGATCCACTCGGCGACAAAATCTGCAATTGTTTGGGACTTGATAGCTTTCTTTGCCTCAAACTTGATATCTAGGGGAAGAAGTTCAATCTCCCATTTGGCCACTCGACCAGTTGCATCTTTGTTGTGCAAAATCTCTGATAATGGAGCGTCGCTGACGACTGTAATGGAATGATCAGAGAAGTAATGTGCAACCTTCTTCGTGGTCATATAAATCCCATATACAAGCTTCTGGTAATGAGGATATCTTTGCTTTGAAGGAGTCAAAACTTCAGAAACATTATATACTGGGCGCTGAACTTTGAAGGCCTTTCCTTCTTCTTCCCGCTCGACCGTAAGTACTGTACTGACAACTTGTCTTGTGGCTGCAATGTAAATCAGCAAAGGCTCCTTGCTGATTGGGGCAGCAAGCACCGGCTGCGTGGAGAGCAGAGCTTTGAGCTCTGTAAATGCTGCATCAGCTTCTGGAGTGCACTCGAACTTGTCGGACTTCTTCATCAGTCGGTAAAGAGGCAATGCCTTTTCACCGAGGCGAGAGATGAATCGACTTAAAGCGGCCAAGCATCCTGTAATCTTCTGGACGTCATGCACACGCACAGGACATTTCATCCGGAGTATAGTACCAATTTTTTCAGGATTGGCGTCGATTCCCCGTTCAGAAACGAGAAAACTGAGTAACTTCCCATCTGGAACTTCGAATGTGCACTTTGATGGATTGAGCTTGATATCATACCTCCTGAGGTTGGCAAAGGTTTCAGCAAGGTCAGTCAGCAGGTCGGAACCCTTCCGTGACTTGACCACAATATCATCCATGTATGCCTCCACATTCCGACTGATTTGAGTGAGCAAACACTTCTGAATCATCCTCATGAACGTGGCTCCGGCATTCTTGAGGCCGAACGGCATGGTGACATAACAGAAGCACCCGAATGGAGTGATGAAAGTTGTTTTGATCTCGTCGGGCCCGTACAGACGGATCTGATGGTACCCGGAATAGGCGTCTAGGAAAGACAAACGCTCACATCCCACAGTCGAGTCGACTATCTGGTCGATGCGGGGGAGAGGAAAATGATCTTTCGGGCAGGCCCGATTGACATGCTTGAAATCAATGCACATGCGAAGTGACTTGTCCTTCTTGGGGACCATGACAACATTGGCGAGCCACTCGGAGTGGTAAATTTCTCGGATGAACTCCGCTGCTAAGAGCCGAGCCACCTCCTCGCCAATGGCCTTCCTCTTCTGGACGGCGGACCGTCGAAGATGTTCTTTCACAGGTTTAAATTTTGGGTCGACTCGTAGACGGTGCTCAGCCAGCCCCCTGGGAACTCCAGGCATGTCAGCAGGCTTCCATGCGAAGATGTCCCAGTTCTCACGGAGGAACTGGATGAGCGCTTCTTCCTATTTGGAGTCGACCGTTGTTGAGATGTGAGTCGGAGCAGCGTTTGGATCGGTCGGGTGAATGTGAACTGCCTTCGTTTCACCGGACGACTGAAAAGCTAATTCTGAAGCAGGCTTCTTAGCTCGTAGCAACTCACTCGGATCTGCAGTCTTCTGATACTCTTGCAGCTCGACCACCGCCATCTGAGCGTCAGCAATCTTTGAGCCTTTCTGAAAACACTCTTCTGCTTTCTTCCGATTGCCTGTAACAGTGATCACACCTTTGGGACCAGGCATCTTCAATTTGAGATACACATAACATGGTCGAGCCATGAAGCGTGCATAAGCTGGCCTGCCCAAAATAGCGTGATAAGCACTTTGGAAATCCACAACTTCGAATGTCAACTTTTCCTTGCGGTAATTCTTGGAATCACCGAAAACCACATCAAGAGCAATTTGGCCGAGTGACTCGGCTTTCTTCCCAGGAATGACTCCATGGAAACTCATGTTACTGGTGCTGAGCCTGGACATCGGAATGCCCATCCCTTTCAATGTTTCTGCATACAGTATGTTCAAACCGCTACCTCCATCCGTCGGGACTTTGGTCAGTCGAGTGCCTTCGACAACTGGGTCGACCACCAGAGCTTGCCTCCCAGGGGTGGCAATGTGCGTAGGGTGATCAGACTGGTCGAATGTGATGGCAGTCTGGGACCACTTCAGATAATTGGGTGTTGCCGGAGCAACCATATTTACCTCACGGTTAATAACCTTCAGTCGACTTTTGCTCTCAACATCAGCAAAAATCATCAGGGTGGAATTGACCTGGGGGTACCCATCATCACTATCTTCCTTGTCCTCAACTTTGGACTGCTTGCCCTGAAACTGCTGGATCAGAAGCCGACACTGTCGAGTGGTATGCTTTGGGTAAATGAGTTTACCCTCTTCATCTTTCTTGGTGTGGATGTGACACGGTAGATCCAAAACATCATTTCCATCTTGGTCTTTAACTTTCTTGGGGTTCCAAGGTCCTTTGGGTTTTCCCTTAAATTTTCCCTGGGTTACGGCCAGGGCCTCCCTAGGAGCGGCTGGCTTGGCTTTCCGCTTCCGTTTCCGACTGGAATTTCCTCCGGTTTCCTGGGCGACTGCTTTATGCTTGCCACTCCGGAGTCGATCCTCATATTCACCATTAGCGTATTTGGTGGCAATCTCCATCATCCGATTCAGATACATCTCTCCGGTTCGACCGAACTTCAGATTCAATTCTCTGTACTTAACGCCTTCTTTAAAGGCACAAACTGCTTGATGATCTGGTACATTTTCAACTGTGTGATGCAATGTGATCCACCTCTGGATGTAATCCCTCAGAGTTTCATTCGGTTTCTGTACGCAAGACCGCAATTCCGTAAGGCTTGCAGGTCGCTTGCATGTTCCTTCAAATGTGGTGACAAACACTCAGGAGAGATCCTCGCAAGTGTAAATGCTGCTGGGTGCTAACTGATTCAGCCACGCTCTGGCCGAGCCTTCTAACATGAGAGGCAGGTGCTTCATGGCTACCTCATCATTCCCACCGCCAATCTGGACAGCCACTCGGTAATCTTCGAGCCAAGTATCGGGCTTGGACTCACCGGTGAACTTACTAACTCCAGTCGCCAACCTGCAATTGGGAGGAATTACAGCGGCTCTGATGACTCGAATAAAACACTCTGGCCCTGAAACATGTACTCTGCTACTGGTAGGCGCATCTCTGTCATGGCCTTCTCGGTGAGCTCTATTCCTGTCGACCAAACCTTGAACGAGAATGGATCTCGCACCAAAGCCTGGTTCCCTGGGGTCGACTGAAATTCTCTGCCCAACACTATGAGGGCGTCTGTCCACCTGCTATCGAGGCACATATGATGCACTCCTCGGGGGAGGGGTTGGCACTCGACGTCGATCATCACGATCGAATCGGTGATCATACTGCTCATTCCTTCTGTACTGATCACACCGGTCTCCACATCCCTCACGCCTCAGAGGCGATCTTGGGCTGTGAGCCGACTGGACTGTATCCGCTGCAACGGATCGACTATGGATCCTGTTCCGTGACTGAGAAACAGCGGAATTCTGGTCTCCCGCTGCCCGGAGCAACGCTCTGATTTGCAACGAGCCTCTGCCAGCCTCTCACTGGGACGGTTGAATCGACTCTGCTATACGGGCCGCAGCCGCCAAATTCTGAATTGGAGTACGATATACCCGCGGGGGCGGAAAGAGTTGACGTCGACTGGATTCTGGAGCCCGTTGACGTGCTCGCCCGTTGAGTATTCACCGGAGATTCTCCAGTCGAGTGCGCTCGGCCAAGTTAGCCAAGCGCGCGTCCTCCAAGGCTCGGGCCTCGGGGGTTTCTCCAATGATAGGATTGTGGAGTGCATCCATGTTCCGGCGGCGAAGTTCCTCCCGCTGCAACGACGTGAGAGGCTTGGAGAGATACTCCTCGTGAGGACGCGATGGGTCGCCCCCATCCGCGCCTCCGTCAGCGTGGGGGAAACCGGGAGGACTGTGTGGCCCATCGATCACCAGAACCTCTACAGCTGGGTCACTGCTATCGGATTCGGATGCGGTCTCTGCGGAGCCAGTCGACAGGTCGAACAGGCCGTAGAGGGATTCGTCGGGCTCGATTGCCGCGACTTGTGGGGTGGCCGACTGGCGGGCCACCGCATGCCTCACCCACCTCTGAAGTCTCGACCAACCGGAGCGCTTGCGCCGGCGAGAAACAGGGCGGGGAGATGCCACGGGAGCCGACCAATACTGGGTCGACGGCTGCCGCAGGAGGACACCACGGACACATGCGCGAAAGTGCGTCGCCCCGCGGACGAGGAGCGCGTCGACGTCGAGTGGAGCCTCCGGAAGCCAAGCGTAGTCATCGGCGATGAACGTGAGCGCGCCGAGACGGATCTCGCGGCCCTCCACCAAAGCTCCGCCCGAAAGCATGATCAAGGAGATCGGAAAAAATTGCAACTTCTCAAACTAGGCGCTAAGACTCCTTGCCCCATGGTGGGCGCCAACTGTCGTGGTTCTAACTCTGACAGTGATGTAGGGGGTAAGTATGGAAAGGCTAGATCTTAGCTATGGAGGAGTTGTTAGCACACGAGGATTACGAGTTCATGCCCTTCTCGGAGGAAGTAACATCCCTACGTCTCGGTGCCCGGAGGCGGTCGACTAAATTATGTGTGTATGAATAACAGGGGTGCCAACCCTTGATACTGAGGAGGGGGTGGCTTATATAGAGTTCACCAGGCCCCTCCAGCCCTCAGTAATGCAAGTTTTAAAGTACATTAAGACTGGGGGTTACTGGTAACGCCCCTAATAAAGTGCTATGATGACCATAAAAGCTACTTAATGACCGACCGTTTGCGTGCAGGGTGACTTTAGATCTCCTGGCAGTCGAGTGATTGCTTCGTGGTCGAGTGTCTTGAATCCGTCGAGTGGGATACCTCCAAGTCGATTGAAAGGTGACTTCTTCTAGGGATGTCCTTGGGTAGGGTACTTAGGACAGGTCCATGCCCCTACCCTAGGTACATAGCTTCATCATCTGGTGGACTGGTATGAAGAAGGATATTGCCGAGTATGTAGCCATATGTGATGTATGTCAAAGAGTTAAGGCAGAACATCAGAAGCCAGCAGGACTGTTACATCCTATGCCGATACCCGAATGGAAGTGGGATAAACTTGGCATGGACTTTATCACCGGATTACCCAAGACTAAAGAAGGATATGATTCCATATGGGTAGTAGTTGATCATTTGACCAAAGTAGCTCACTTCATCCCAGTGAAAACCACCTATACAAGTGCAAAGTTGGCCAAGATCTATATGTCCAAAATTGTATGTCTGCATGGAGTTCCGAGGACCTTCGTATCGGATCGAGGAACACAGTTTACTTCAAAGTTTTGGCATCAGTTACACCAGACTTTGGGAACGAGATTGGTGTTCAGTACAGCGTTTCACCCGCAGACAGATGGACAGACTGAGAGAGTCAATCAAATTTTGGAGGACATGTTGAGAGCCTGTGCGCTAGATTATGGATCTAGTTGGGATGACAATTTGCTGTATGCAGAGTTCTCATACAACAATAGCTACCAAGCCAGTTTGAAGATGGCACTGTTTGAAGCCCTGTATGGACGCAGGTGCAGAACACCGTTGATGTGGGATGAGGTAGGAGACCGACAGTTGTTTGGACCAGACTTGATTAAAGAATCTGAGGAGAAGGTAAAACTGATCCGAGACCGACTGAAGATTGCTCAGTCCAGGCAGAAGAGTTATGCGGACTCAAAAAGCAAGGAGGTAACATACGAAATTAGAGATAGAGCATATCTGCGAGTATCGCCCTTGCGAGGAGTGAAACATTTTAGAGTTAAAGGAAAGTTAGCCCCGAGATTTGTAGGACCGTATCGCATTTTGGAACGGATGGGAGAAGTCGCCTACAAGTTGGAGTTACCTGAGGGATTGTCAGGAGTCCATGATGTGTTCCACGTTTCACAGCTGAAGAAGTGTCATGCTGAGATGGCGGAAATACCATTAAGAGATACAGTACCCTTGGAGGTGATTCAGTTGGACAGTGATTTGACTTACGAGGAGAAGCCAGTTAAAATTCTTGAGTTTGCCAGCAGAGTCACCCACAGTAAGGTTATCAAGTTTTGTAAAGTTTAGTGGAGCCACCATACCGAGGATGAAGCTACCTGGGAATGAGAGGATGATCTCTGCAAGGACCACCCATACCTATTTTCTAGCCAACCCGAATCTCGAGGGCGAGATTCATCTTAAGGGGGGTAGGTTTGTAACATCCCAAATTTTCAATTTGGAATTATATACATAGATCATCCATGCATATCATGTTTTATTGCTTTTCCGTTCCATAATCCTCGAAATCCTAAGCAGCTCAAGGACCCTCGGAGAGAGTTGGGGATTTCCCGGTCTTCATACTTGATTCTTTTATCAAATAATGAAACGAGGATTTGATTTTAATTATTTCTCCCCGAAAAATATTTCACATTAAAAATTAAAGAGAGGAGATAATATGACTTCTCCAAAATAAATGAAATATTGGAGGAAAAATATTAAAATCATTAAATTGATTTTTATTTGATTTTTTTGGATTTTATTTGCATTAGAAAAATTGCATGTTTTTCAAAATTGCATTTTAGGGCCAAGACAATGTTCATCTTGTTCTAAATATTTTATTTAGACGGTGAAAAATTGTTTTGGCATTTTTAGGTTTTTATTTTTCTAGGATTTTATTTTGGTCGGCGAAGTTTAAAAAAATAAAGAGGTTCCGCGCCGACTGGGCCTAAGGCCCAGCCGCGCCAGGCCGCCGCCACTCGGACCGGAGTCCGAGTTGGACTCCGCCTCCACCGCGCCTTGCCCCCTCCTCCAAGTCGCCGCCCCCGCCCCCTTTATATACGTCGCCACCCCCGCCCCAACACCACCGCCGCCGCCTAGCCCCCCCGCCGCCGCCTCGCACAGCCGCCACCGCCCGCGTTCGCCGCCGCAGCCGCCGCCGCCTAGCACCGCCGCCGCCGCCAAGCCCCGCCGCCCCGCACTCTGCCCCGCCGGAGCCCCTCGCCGGAGGTAGCCACCGCGCCCCGCCGTCAGTTTTTTTTATTTTTCTAAAAACTGTTCGGTTTTTTTTCAGAAACCCTAGATCCGTTTTTTCGGATTCGCCGGTTTTTCTCGGTTCTTCTAGTTAGCGGACGTTCGTCCGTACGTTCGTTTTAACGAACGGTTCCATGCCTGTTAGAAACAACTAACGAACGCTCGTTCGTTAGTCTGTTCATGAGTTTTCTTTTATCGGATTTATTTCGCGATTTTTCTAATCGTGATTTCTGATCCGATCTTAGTTTCTGTTTATCTTTTCGCTCGTTTAACGGAATCAGGCGATTCAAGCGCCTGGAGTTTCGTCTCAAAACCCTCTTTCCGTTTAACCAACTCAAACAAGTTTTGCTACTGTAAAATTTGACCTAGTTTCAGATTAGTAAACGAAGCTTCTTTCTTTCGCCGTTTGAGTTTTGTTGCTCCATTTGTTTTGATTCTTTTTGCGAACCGGAGTTCTTAATTTGAACTTTCTGGTCAACCTCTCTTATTTGATTTTTGCTTGTGCATCGTTGCTTGTTACTTATGTATGTTATTGTTTGCTTGCGATAGAATTCCCGGAGTGCGAAGCGTGTTACTACGAGTCTCTAGGATTCGCGGATCGTCAGCAAGGCAAGTAACACTTTGATCATATCCCATTATTACCCAGTTTTTATGCATTAATTCCAATCCTCAAACATTGCATGATTAGGATGTCATTAACTTGTGGGTTGGGAAGTAGTTGTTGAGGTAGAACCTATTGCCCTGTTACATTCAAACCCTTGGGAGTTACTTCTACGTATTGCTTATTGCTATGCTATGCTCGTAGACGTGGTTTGGGTTTGAGTGAAATTCATGTCAGATGTGAGATTGTTAATTAATGTTTCAACTTAAGGTGGCAACTTAATCAAACAACTGGGTGGATTGAGGCACCTGGGGAACCCAGTGTTGTCTGGGTTTTTTTGGAAATCCCAGGGTACCCGTGTGATCTCCTATGGACCGCCACCCAGGCTCAAAGGGAACTGAGATGATTCATGCTAGAAACTTCCGTGTGCAGCCACAAGCTATTATGGGCTCTAGCATAGTTGAGTAAGTTACGTGAAGCTCTTGAAGAGGTAGATCAGCAGGTAGTGGGTCTTTTAGGTTTGGTATGGTCTACCCGGAGTAGAGAGTTAACATTTCTGAAAGACTGTGTCTCGGTCATCCGTTTCTCAAACACCATGTCGTGCGAGAAATCCAACGGAGGCGATCGAGTCTTGCGGGGAAAAGTGCGCAAACCTCTGCAGAGTGTACAATCTAATCATGGTTAGCCGTGTCCCCGGTTATGGACAATTCTTGAGTATCTAGTACTTGGGTTATCACATGTATCTCACCATGCTTAATTAATACTGTTGGGTTGTTAATTCACTTTATTGGGATTGAGTAGGGGATACCTTCTCAATGATGTTTCAACCACCATGATAGTAAAATTAAAATCTATTCCGTTGTTGTAGGGAAAAATTGGCTTTTCGCAAAACTATAACCATAGAGCTTTCCACCAACCATACATGCATATAGTGATAGCATTATTTTGTTTTTGCTCTACTATGTTACTTTGCCAGAATATTCCATGTGCTGACCCATTTTCGGGCTGCAATGTATTATGTTGCAGACTTTTCAGACGAGGAGTAAGGTTCGTTAGGTCGTTGCCGTGCAGCTCAGCTATGCCGTTGGAGATGATGGACTCACTTTATCTTCCAAGCCTTCCGCTGTTATCGCATTAGATGGCCTTAAGCCATATTATTGTAATAAGTTCTCTTTGGAGACATTCGATGTAATAGTATGTGATTGCTACTCTGTTATAAATCCTTCGAATACTGTGTGTATCAGCATTACCGATCCAGGGATGACACTGAAGCACAGAGACTTGACCATCTGAGGTCGGGTCGCTACACTATTTTAACGGACTTTGTTATACTTGATATTCCCGAGGATGATAGTATGTCTATTATTCTTGGAAGACCTTTTCTTAATAATACAGGGGCTGTTATTGATTGCAACAAAGGCAATATAACTTTTCATGTTAATGGTAATGAGCATACGATACACTTTCCGAGGAAACAACCTCAAGTTCATAGTATCAACTCTATTGGAAAAATTCCATCGATTATATTTGGAGGTTTTGAATTTCCTCTTCCTACTGTCAAGAAGAAATATGATATTCTTATTATTGGGGATGTGCATATCTCCGTTGAGGTAACTTAGTGTTATTCGAAATTTCTCCGGTTTCATGATTATCGGAATGAGTTTGTTAACAAGACTTGATCAACCTTGTTAGTGGATTCTTTTTGATGAGCATGAGATGGATGAAACTAGAAGCACAACCTTCTGTACCACACTTTTACTTTCTGTTATTTATATTAAATAAAGTAAAAATAATATTTTTCTGTCTGTTTCCTGACTTATCCGTGCAACATAAAAATATCCCGAAAATAAAAGTCCTTAGAATGACATGCCAATTTAATATGATTATTTTCGGGAATATTTGAGGATTTAGTGTGCAAAAATTACCGCGGGGGGAGCTGCCACCTGGCCACGAGGGTGGTGGGCGCCCCCCCCCTCTAGGGCGCACCCCCCTGCCTCGTGGGCCCATGGTGGCCCTCCTCCACTTATCCCACCATCTTCTTCCTCTGTCTCACACAAACCCCAAAAACCAACTCAAGCACGAGTTCCAGACACTTTTGGTATGATTTTCGATCTCCTTGCTCAAAGCACCTCTCGCAAAACTGCTTGGGGAGATTGTTCCTTGGTATGTGACTCCTCCATTGGTCCAATTAGTTTTTGTTCTAGTGCTTTATTCTTTGCAAATTTGTGTTGCATAGGTGACCATGTTCTTGAGCTTGCATGTCAAATTTATATGGTTCTAAGTAGTTCTAATGCTTGATATAGGCTCTAGGCACTTGTAGGAGTAGTTGCTATCAGTTTTATTGAAGTTGTTTCACTTTTGTTTGAAGTTACTAAAAATTTCAGAATTTTTCAGAGAAAAACAATATGCTTAGGAAGATGTTCCAAGGTGGTTCCTCTAAGAAGCAAGGACCCAGGATTGCTATGCGCGATGCTCACGAGGATCCACCAAGAGACGCTCCAGTACGGCCTTGTGAATGGTCGTCGGAAAATTTTATGGACCGTGCGGGAATTAAAGAAGAATTCAAAGCATATTTGCGCAATGCCGGTCTTGAGGATTTTGCGGCTAACAAATGCCCCCAGTATCATGATCTCACAAGTTCCTTTGTGAGGAGGTTTGAGTATTCATCTTCGCGTAATTCTCCTTCAGTCATGTTTGATCTCTATGACAAATCTTATACCATGGACTTAGAGGATTTCACTTCTGCTTGCAATCTTCCATCATGGGGAAGTATTAGGGATCCCCCTAAATCTGAATTTAGAAACTTTCTTGCTAGTATAACTGTGAGGGAATCTAGAGATATAACGCAGGCTACCATATGGAGCATTCACTTTCCTGCTATACATTATTTTGCTCTCTTCATCGGTAGATGCATAAATGCTAAGGATGAAGTATGTCATATGTGTGTTCCTAATCTTGGCATTCTTAGGAGTGTTGTGTTAGGAGACCAATCTTATCATATGGGAGCCATTGTAGCTCGTAGGTTGCATATGACTCTATGGCTTCGCACCAGTTTGTCGAGAGGCCTGAATCACCTCTCTTGTATCGTTTAATTTTTGATAAACGACGTGTTTTCCGTATTACTCTCCCTGCTCCTGCCTTCTTTGATTCACAGACAAAAAGAAGATATGTTATTACCAGAGAGGAGGCAGAAGAGTACGAGAGGGGAGCGGAGGCAGCTCGACTCCACGCTGCAGCTCAGCAGGTGATAACCGCTGCACATCAGTATGATCCCAACTATTCCTCATCACAGTATGACCCCAACAACTATTATTATGGATATCAGCTAGGCCAGCCGTGGCCATAGACCAACTTAGGCCAAAAGCCTAAGCTTGGGGGAGTACGTATTTTTCACCGACATTACATTTATGTTCACACACACTCATTACTAGATGTCGGTGCTCATACTTTTTTTTCACTATAATATCCATGCTAGTTTATTTTCTTTTTCCTGCTTTCTTCTTGTGTGTTTGTTAAACCTTAAGAAAAACCAAAAAAAATTAGTAGTAGTTTATTTTTCTGCTGTAGTAGTAATAATTAAAAAGAAAACCCAAAAATATTTCCCGTTCTTCTTCTGCTTGTTGGGAGCTTTCCCGTGTAAATATTTTTATTTCTTTTCTTTTATTTGGGGGTCAGTAGGAGAAGACCATAATTAAATTATTGAAGTGGCTCTTATATGCATTATTGTTGATTTAACCAAGAGCCCATATTGCCTTGTCTTCTCCTGTTTATTGAATGCTCGCAGATTCCATCTTAGTCCAATGCACGTACATTCTTATTATTATTCACACCGTTCGGTCGTGCAAGTGAAAGGCAATTATGATGATATATGATGGGCTGACTGAAATGAGAAAAGCTGGTATGAACTCGACCTCTTTTTGTTTTTGTAAATATGATGAGTCCCTCGTTCTTGATTCAGCTTATTATGAATAAACATGTTTGCAATGACAATTAGAGATCATAGTTGCTTGTGCCATGCTTGATTAGCTATGAGTTATAATGATTTACCTTGTGTGCCAACATGCTATTGAGATGATTATGATGTGGTATGATGGGATGGTATCCTCCTTTGAATGATTTAAGTGACTTGACTTGGCACATGTTCACGCATGTAGTTGAAACAAAATCAACATAGCCTTCATGATATTTATGTTCATGGTGGATTATATCCTACTCATGCTTGCATCCAATGTTTATTAATTTTAATGCATGTACATGGTTGTTGTCGCTCTCTAGTTGGTCGCTTCCCAGTCTTTTGCTAGCCTTCACTTGTACTAAGCGGGAATACTGCTTGTGCATCCAATCCCTTAAACCCCAAAGTTATTCCAAATGATTCCACCATACCTTCCTATATGCGGTATCTACCTGCCGTTCCAAGTAAATTTGTATGTGCCAAACTCTAAACCTTCAAATAAACATTTTGTTTTGTATGCTCGAATAGCTCATGTATCAACCAAGGTTGTCCTTATCTTCCATGTTAGGCGGGTTATTCTCAAGAGGAGTGGACTCTGCTCCTCACTCACGAGAAAATGGCTGGTCACCGGGATGCCCAGTCCCATGCTTTATGCAAACTAAATCAAAATTAATTGCAAACAAAACTCCCCCCGGGACCTGATGTATGTTGGAGGCACTCGTTGTTTCGAGCATGCCATGGATTGATGCTTGTTGGTGGAGGGGGAGTATAAACTTTACCATTCTGTTTGGGAACTGCCTATAATGTGTGTAGCATGGAAGATATCGCCATCTCTTAGATGTTACGTTGACAATGAAAGTATACTGGTAAAAATACAATTTATCTCTATTCCAAAACTAAGCTCTAGCACCTCTACAAATCCCTGCTTCCCTCTGCGAAGGGCCTATCCATTTACTTTTATGTTGAGTCATCACCCTCTTATTAAAAAGCACTAGCTGGAGAGCACAATCGTCATTTGCATTCATCACTGTTAATTTATATTGGGTGTGACTATGATTGGATCTCTTTTACCATGAATTACAATGTCTAGTCAGTCCTTGATCTTTAAAGGTGCTCTGCATTTATGTTTTGCGGTCTCAGAAAGGGCTAGCGAGATACCATCTTGTTATATCATATTATGATTGTTTTGAGAAAGTGTTGTCATTCGAGATTTATTATTATGACTTGCTAGTTGATATGCTATTGATACGAGTAATTATGAGACCTGAGAATTATTGCAAATGTGGTTAGTTATGATCTATGCTGAAAACTTGAATGCTGGCTTTACATAGTTACAACAACAAGAGCAAACAGAGTTTGTAAAAGTTTTCCTTTCTTTCTTTCAGTTTGTCAACTGAATTGCTTGAGGACAAGCAAGGGTTTAAGCTTGGGGGAGTTGATACGTCTCCGTCGTATCTACTTTTCCAAACACTTTTGCTCTTGTTTTGGACTCTAACTTGTATGATTTGAATGGAACTAACCCGGACTGACGCTGTTTTCAGCAGAATTGCCATGGTGTTGTTTTATGTGCAGAAAACAAATATTCTCGGAATGACCTGAAACTCCACGGAACATCTTAGAAAAAATAATAAAAATCCTCGCCAAAGATTTAGACCAGGGGGCCCACACCCTTCTCACGAGGGTGGGGGGCGCCCCCCCCCCTAGGGCGCGCCCCCCTACCTCATGGGCCCCCTGGATGCCCTCTGACGCCAACTCCAACTCTATATATTTGCTTTTGGAGAGAAAAAATCAGGGAGAAGAAATCATCGTGTTTTATGATACGGAGCCGCCGCCAAGCCCTAAAACCTCTCGGGAGGGCTGATCTGGAGTCTGTTCGGGGCTCCGGAGAGGGGGATTCATCGCCGTCATCATGATCAACCATCCTCCATCACCAATTTCATGATGCTCACCGCCGTGTGTGAGTAATTCCATCGTAGGCTTGCTAGACGGTGATGGGTTGGATGAGATTTATCATGTAATCGAGTTAGTTTTGTTAGGGTTTGATCCCTAGTATCCACTATGTTCTGAGATTGATGTTGCTATGACTTTGCTATGCTTAATGCTTGTCACTAGGTCCCGAGTGCCATGATTTCAGATCTGAACCTATTATGTTTTCATGAATATATTTGAGTTCTTGATCCTATCTTGCAAGTCTATAGTCACCTACTATGTGTTATGATCCGGCAACCCCGAATTGACAATAATCGTGACCACTCCTGGTGATGACCGTAGTTTGAGGAGTTCATGTATTCACTATGTGTTAATGCTTTGGTCCGGCACTCTATTAAAAGGAGGCCTTAATATCCCTTAGTTTCCAATAGGACCCCGCTGCCACAGGAAGGTAGGACAAAAGATGCCATGCAAGTTCTTTTCCATAAGCATGTATGACTATATACGGAATACATGCCTACATTACATTGATGAATTTGAGATAGTTCTGTGTCACCCTATGTAATGACTGTTACATGATGAACCGCATCCGGCATAATTATCCATCACTGATCTGGTGCCTACGAGTTTTCCATATACTAGTTCTTGCTTATTTACTCTCCCGCTGCTACTGTTACAATCACTACAAAAGACCAAAAACATTACTTTTGCTGTCTTTACTTTTGTTGCCGCTACCACCACTATCATATTACTTTGCTACTAAACACTTTGCTGCAGATACTAAGTTTCCAGGTGTGGTTGAATTGACAACTCAGCTGCTAATACTTGAGAATATTCTTTGGCTCCCCTTGTGTCGAATCAATAAATTTGGGTTGAATACTCTACCCTCAAAAGCTATTGCGATCCCCTATACTTGTGGGTTATCAAACTCCCCCCGATTTCTTCGCCCCTCTCCCCTGCCCTCGTGAGTGGAGTAACCAGCGCACGCCCCCGCTCCTATTTCTCCCCCACGCCCCGCTCTTCCTCGCCCAGCCCGCTCTCTTCTGCTCTAAAGTGAGGGCGGCAACTGCCTGCGTGGTTGCAAGGTACGCGTGGCGTCGTGGGGAGTGGAAGAACCGCCCCGGATTCGTGCGTGCGGGTGTCGTTTGGAGAGGTACAAATGTTGCCTCCCCCTAATGCTTGCTCTTCGTTTCGCCAGCTCTGTTGTGGCCTGTTTGTGTCTTCTGTGTGCTCTCGCGTCCGCCTCCTACCCCTTCTTCTGATGGTTGGGTGGGATATTAGTAGGGGGTTCTTGTGCGTGTGGTGGGTGGATTCCATTCCCGCATGGTCAGATTTGTCTGTGAGATGCTTGTGTGTGCTATTTCTCCCTTCATACCTGTGTGGGTTTCATTTCCCCTTTGGTGATGTCCGCAGTCAGATGCATGTAATAGAGGGTGTGGTGCTGCGGTTGATACTGGATCTGATGCATCTAATTGTCTTAGTGTTGTTGATTTCGAAGTCTAGATTGTGTCTGTCACATGCTAGTTAGTTTATGGATAATTTTTTGTTGTACTTGCTTAGATGTTCTACTGTTCATCTTTTCATACTTGTTGATATGTTCTAGTTGTTTCATCCTAGGGTTTGATTTAGTTGCATTTGTATTTATTGTATGATTTTCTACTTGCTAACTATATGCAATCTATCCCCTATTTTCAGTAGGTTGTTCTAGGGTTTGGAGATCCATTCATCAAGGGGTTGTGTTGTCATGGCTTCAAAATCTTCTCCAGGTATTTTATTGTGGTTGGATCTTGTATTTTAAATAGCAGTTTTCTTATATATATGGCTGCCCATATCTTCACTTAGTTGTCTTATTGGACTGCCCTTTCTTAAAAGTGTGAACTTCTAACAATGTTCATGTGTATGCATTTTACCCTTAGTTTTAGTTAGTGGAGTGTTGCTTAATTTTTATTTGATGAATTGCTAGTGAACTATGTCACCAAGTGTTGTTGGACTTCCCAAATGTTTCATATTTATAGTGTATATCTTTGTTTTTTTGTTATCATTTTCATGGTATTGATATCTAGTTTGCCTGTGAAATACTATTTGTGGTCATGCTACGTCTTTTTTATGTGCTACTTGGTTGGGTCACATAGTTGAACTTCTGGTTTTAATTATTGTTTGTTTATAATGAAATTTGGTTGAACTTCTATTATGCACATTTTGTTTTTACTGCTTTGTTATATATTGTTGAACTTCTGGACATTCATGTTATATGTAGTAGCCCCTCTGGTGTAGATTATTTTATATCTAATATGTAAATTTTAGTTAGTTTGTTGTCTTTACTGCTTTGTTAGGTATTGTTGAACTTCTAGGTATTGGACATTGTTGTAAAAGTAGAAGTCCCTTTGGTGTAGGATTGCATATTAGAACTCAGCTGCCTTTTTACTTGCATTTTGTGTAGTTGGTGATGAGTTGAATAGTTCTAAAAAATGCCTGCGATCAAGATGGAGCTTCAGAATTTAATACTGATGCTCCAATATCTGATGCAGCTAAATCACCCACAATCCCTTTAACTATGATTGCTGAGGTTGCTTAGAGCCTTGAGAATTTTTCAAGCCTCGAGGATCTTGCTTCTGCAGCTCTTGCTTCACCTAGTATGTGAAACCCCTTTTATTTTCATTTTAAATTCTCAAGCCATGTTTTTTAACTTGTTCCCGTCGTTTGTTTTTTGTTTTTGTTCCTGACTTTTTTTATTTTTTCCTTTGTTTTTTGGTGTTCTTTGCAGATGTTTCCACAGAGGGATTTGTGAGAAAACCCCGCTGCTGGTGAGCAGGGGGCTCCGCCGGTCAAAGGTTGTGATTCGGTTCCGGATCCTTTGTGCTCTCTTCAGATGTCAAAGACGTAATCACTGTCTGTCGATGGCACTGAACCTGTCACACAACTGAGGATGTGCCTCTTCAGCTTCTTCTGGAGGACCAACGTAAGAGGAAGAAGCAAGAAGAGTTTGACAAGAAGAGGGCGGCCCCCCTTGAGAAAGGTTCTGATGTTCCTGGATCTATTCATGCGGCTGAGCTCACGGTTGGGGAAGACGTGCCATGTGGCAGTGATGGCACGGTTGTCCCTGTTAAGAAGAAAATCAAGAAGACCGCTGCGAGGAAGCATGTAGTTGGTGGAGTTAATCCTCGGAGGATCCCACGTGTTTCAAGGCTTGCAGAACTTGCTGAAGATGACGGGCTAGGCCTCGGTGGTACGCCACACCGTAGTCCTCATGTGGTTGCCACTGTCGTGCCTACACCTTCTCCGCTTGGTGCTGGCGCATCTGGTAAGGGGAAGAAATGCGGCGTCAAGCGCAAGGTTGCACCTGCAAAGGTCAACAAGGGTGAGAAGAAGCGTTCTCGTGTTAATCCACAGGACGAGGATGATGTTGATTTCAATGCGAATGACGAGGACGGCGACGATGATGATGTTGTCGCTAATCAGGTATGAATGTCTCATGTTTACCGTTTTTAGAGCATTTGTCGCTATTGCTGTAGTTTTTGTGTTTTTAGCACTGCCTTGGCATACATAGCTGACCTTCTGCTCCATATAGACGAATAAATTAGCTGATCTTCTTTGCTTTTATGGTATTACTGCCTTTGTGTACATAGTTGGACTTCTGGATATATACATGAAGAGATTAGCTTAACTTGTTGGTATACATGTTTGATTAGTGCCTTGGTGTACATGGTTGAACTTCTGCTTTTTAAATTTCCAACATTTTTGAAAGCATGTTAACTTGTGGTCATACATGGTTGTACTGCCTATGTAGACATAGTTGGACTTCTGAAATACGTGTTTGATTACTGCCTTGGTGTACATGGTAGAACTTCTGCTTTTGTAAATTTCCAACAATTTGAAAGCATCTTAACTTCTGGTCATCCATGGTTGTACTGCCTATGTAGACATAGTTGGACTTCTGAAATGTACTACGTATGTAGGCATTAGTGGAATTTTGGTGAAGCTTGTGTATCTCATTGTTCTGCCTTTCTTCCTTGTCATTGCATTTTTTCAGTATCAGCTTCTGGAGCGGCCTGATAGGAGGAAGAGAGGAGGCAAAGCGCCCGAAGAAGGTGGCCAAGGAGGAGGTGAGGCGAAACGTTTTAACAAGACGGTTCGCTACTCACTAGGAGAGGTCAAGGCGTGTGCGAAAATGCTACATGCTAGGCACAAGACGAGGGTTATCAAGGCTGGTTTTGGTTGTGTGTTTGACTTGAAGGTTGATTCCAACATTTCTCATCCTTTGATGGGCAACATTTACATGAGGATCGACCCTACAACCATGATTCTGGACATGGGTGAGGCGAACAAGGTTCTGCGTATTACAAGTCATGCTATTCACCATCTCTTTGGATTCCCTCAAGGTAGTCGTACCCCTCCTCGGCCCTTGAATGATGGGTTTGATGATGCTATTATGAGGTTGAAGCGCAAGCTTGGGTACGCTAGGAGTGACGATGTAACGCCCTCGATGTGGCTATATCTCCCACGTGTCGAAGCACGACTTAGAGGCATAACCGCATTGAAAGCAATGTCGCAAGTGAGGTAATCTTCACACAGCCATGTAATACATAAGGGAAAAAGATACATAGTTGGCTTACAATCGCCACTTCACACAATTACATGAATAAAGCATTACATCAACCAGTTACAATCAAGGTCCGACTACGGAACCCAAAATAAAAGACTACCCCAAATGCTACACAGATCCCCGATCGACCCCAACTGGGCTCCACTACTGATCAACTAGAAACGAAACAAGACAAAGGACAAGATCTTCATCGAGCTCCTCCTTGAGCTTGGTTGTGTCATCTGCACGGTCTCATCAGCACCTGCAAGCTGGTTTTTGGAAGTATCTGTGAGTCACGGGGACTTAGCAATCTCGCACCCTCGCGATCAAGACTATTTAAGCTTATGGGTAAGGTAAAGGTATGATGTGGAGATGCAGCAAGCGACTAGCATATATGGTGGCTAACATACGCAAATGAGAGCGAGAAGAGAAGGCAAAGCGCGATCGAGAAACTATGATCAAGAAGTGATCCTAGAACAACCTACGTCAAACATAACTCCAACACCGTGTTCACTTCCCGGACTCCGCCGGAAAGAGACCATCACGGTAACACACGCGGTTGATGTATTTTAATTAAGGTCAACTTCAGGTTTTCTACAACCGGACATTAACAAATTCCCATCTGCCCATAACCGCAGACACGGCTTTCGAAAGTTCAAATCCCTACAGGGGTGTCCCAACTTAGCCCATCACAAGCTCTCACGGTCAACGAAGGATATTCCTTCTAGCGGGAAGACCCGATCAGGCTTGGAATCCCGGTTACAAGACATCCTCGACAATGGTAAAACAAGTCCAGCAAGACCGCCCGATGCGCCGACATCCTGATAGGAGCTGCACACATCTCGTTCTCAGGGCAACACCGGATGAACACTACGTACAGCTAAAACCAGCCCTCAAGTTTCCCCGAGGTGGCGCCGCAAGTGGCTCTAGTTTGGACCAACACTTAGACAAGCACTGGACCGGGGGGGTTAAAATAAAGATGACCCTCGGGATGTGCGACTCCCAAGGGAAAAAAGGCTAGATGGTGAATGGTAAAACCAAGGTTGGGCCTTGCTGGAGGAGTTTTATTCAAAGCAAACTATCAAGGGGTTCCCATTATAACCCAACCGCGTAAGGAACGCAAAATCCGGGAACATAAAGCCGATATGACGGAAACTAGGGCGGTAAGAGTGGAACAAAACACTAGGCATAAGGCCGAGCCTTCCACCCTTTACCAAGTATATAGATGCATTAATTAAATAAGATATATTGTGATATCCCAACAAGTAAACATATTCCAACTAGGAACAACATCTCCATGTTCCAACAAGGAACAAACTTCAATATTCACCTGCAACTAACAACGCTATAAGAGGGGCTGAGCAAAGCGGTAACATAGCCAAACAACGGTTTGCTAGGACAAGGTGGGTTAGAGGCTTGGTTCAACAATATGGGTGGCATGATAAGCAAGTCGTAGGTATCGCAGCATAGGCATAGCAAAAGAGCGAGAAACTAAGCAAGCAAAGATAGAAGTGATTTTGAGGGTATGGTCATCTTGCCTGAAATCCCGAAAGGAAGAAGAAACGAGTCCATGAAGAAGATAAACGGACGTAGCCAACGGATCCTCACAAACGCAACGTTACCGGAACCAACCCGAAGAAGCAACACCGGAAAGAAGCAAACAATCATGGTAAACAACCATCACATAATCATGACATGATGCACAATCAAGTATGATGCATGTCCGGTTTAATGAAACATGGCATGGCAAAGTGCACAAACAACCCTACAAATTAAGTGGAGCTCAACATGCAACTCCATTGCATATTGACGAAACACCACATTCAAGTTATTTAGTTCGATCTCGTTTATGTACCCAACAATATTAAATGTTGTTAAACATGACAAGAGGGTGAAGCAAATGAAAACTACCTATTTAGGCAAGTTTAAATGAGGCCGAAACGACAAACAAGTCTGGAAACTCCTCATGTGCATATTTTAAGGTTTGGTACTGTTCTGCCCTAAACACAATTTTAGATTTGTTAAACATGCAAAGTGATGTCACCAAGTTAAACTAGGCATTTTTCTACCCCATTTACATATAAGGTTTATTAAAATCTGAGTTACGATTATTTAGTTATGAATTAAAGCATTTTAGCATGACATAGGAGCAAATTTAAATAAGCATCATTTTAAACATTTTAAACATGGATGAAAATGACATATTATGAAACTAGACAAAATTCTAAGCAAGTTTCATATATAAATTGTTTTAATCCGATGCATGGTTATTAAGTTATTATATGCATGAAGTTTAGGGACCTATCTGCAAAAATAGTGTTCTCTGAAAAAAAGGAAAAACGTTCAAGAAAAAAACATGCGTTGGGCCGAAACTGAGATCTGGCCCAGGCGCGGGGGAGCTGCTCACATCGGACCTTAAGGCCGGGCGAGGGGAGTGGCTTGGGCCTTGGGGCGCTGCGGCTGGAGAGGCCCAGGCGCTGGATCGGGGCGCGGTCAACGCAGGGGGGATCGAGCAGGACTCCGCTGGCCTCGTCTCGAAGCAGAGGGAGCAGGCTGGATCTGCTGGTTCATTCGACAGGGGAGGCAGTGGCAGCGGCGGGTGAGGTGGAGGCCGTCGGGAAGACACGAGGCGAGGCAGCTGGTCTCTGGTAGGGCAGCGGGACGACCTGGAAGCGGGGACGCAGGGACTCGCCGGGTGTGATGGAGATGGCGACGAGTGGAGCAGGGTGGTGATGGGAGCTGCAAGGCCATGGCGAAGCTCCTGCACAGCGTGGTGACAGAATTAGAGATGAGAGAGACCTCGGGGAGGAAAAGAGAGAGGAGAAAAAGGACGCGACGACAATGGCCTAGAGCAGCTGCTGGTCTTGGTCGCCGGTGGAGGGGTCGGTGAGGACGTGGTGGCGGGCTAGTTGAAGACGAGGTGCAGAGGGACAGCGTCCATGTGGGGCTGACGCAGGGAGCAGCGACGCGAGGTGGAAGAGAAAGGCGGGGCGGGGCTGGCTGGGGCCTCGGGCCCAAGCGCGATGAGGAGAAGGCAGGGAGCAGGGGGATCGGGCAGAGGAGCTCGGTGGGGTTGGATCGAGAAGGCAGGGGAGTAGATCTGGTTGGCTCGGCGCTGAAAAACAAGGAGAGGAAGGATCCCGAGGGAGAGGGTAGGAAGGTGGCGGCGGCGGGAGGGTGGATGGGACAGACCTCCTAATTTTTAGGGTTGGACCAAATATATACGATGGTGGGATTGGTTAGGGGCTAACGGATCGCTCCGATCGTAATCGGACGATCCCGGATACATAGGTTAGGGGACCCAATTAACAAAATGGAGATGTTTTGTAGACGTTTGGGGATGATCCGGACACAACGGTGATGACTGCTCGGGTTGGGTCCGGGACAATTTTCGGACGCGCGCGCGAGGAGGGCCGCGGGCTGACGAGAGAGGTTAGGTAGGGCCTGACGGATTGTGAAGAGCGGGTTGGTCTGAGAGAAAAGGAGAGAGATGTAGCCCGGCACGGTTTCCGGATACCAAAAACGTCCGACGTTAGACCGGCTATATTGCCGCTATAGTTATCCGTTGGGGCATCAAACGATCTCCGAATGCGATGAAACTTGACAGGCGGTCTATCTACACTATAATAAGACCACACGTCAACTCTCATCCCATTCCCAGAACATTTTCTGGCCACTTATAAAATACTATGTCAGATATGTCGCGGGCATGTGCAAGTGTGGTTGGTCTCAGAACGGACAACGGAGAGAACTCGGAGAACCCGGACGAACGCAAGTTTTGAAAACATGATGATGCAATGCATATGATGACATGATGAAATGCAACACACAAGCAAAAGACATGGCAACGATGGCGAATAACTGGAAGACACCTGGCGCAACGGTCTCGGGGCGTCACAACACTCCACCACTACGAGAGGATCTCGTCCCGAGATCTAGAATGGCACCGGAGGGAAAAACGGAAGAGCAAGAGAAGAGGTAAAACTAAGTTGCTTCTTTGACAAACGAGTGAGACCAAAGAACCTTGAAAAGGTTAAGCCATTCGAGAGAAGCATACAACGGAGATGACGAAGCTGAAAACACTCCGTTAGAAAAGAGGAACAAGGGAGAACAACTTCGGGCAGCACTCCGATTGGAAAGAAAAGGAATTGAATAAGAACTTGGGCAAAGGGGAACAATACTCCAGTTAAAACAAGATAGGGAAGGAATTAAACTTGACAAGATGAGAGGATACTTGAAAAGAGGACACGACACTCCGGTTAAAAGGATAAGCACGAAAAGAACATGGTCCTGACAATCCGAGATGATGAGTGAAAAGAGCAACACCTCAATGCCTCCGGATGAAAGAATCAAAGGTAGATTGTCAGAACAAAAGAGCGGAGAAGAAAAATAACAACTCCTACCACAATTGAACTTGTAAAGCACCGTTGCAAGAAAGGATTGCACGGGGTTGTTGGGAAAACAATAATGAAGAGGATAAGCTTGTAGTGGGCTTATGGAAAATATCTCAAGAACTTGAGGTGAAATTCTTCCACTAACGAAAACAATATTGGATTGATAAGAACAAGAAGACGAGGAACTTGTTCATCGGAAGGATAAAGAAGAACTTGGGTCATTTATGAGCACCATAAATAGCCAAATCCTTAGGGAAGGCTATTCCAACGGATAGGTTGATGGATTTAAAATACCTCATTCTTAACAATATGTGAATCATGAAACACGAGCTCAAATTATCAAGAATGACATAATACCACCTCCAATGATACGGTAGAAAGAATTGCACTCCGGATTGCAAGATGAAGAATACTTGAGCTCCTTTGCAAAGAATCTCGATGAATACTTTGAGGAGGAATTAAATCCTTGATGAACCATCATGTAGAGCCTCCATGAAGAACTCCGGTAATAAAAGAATGATCAAACGAAATGAAGGATGAAAAGAATAAGGTTAAAGCCTTGCAATGATAAGATGGATCTTCATGAAGATGAAAGCTTGGAACTCCGGGAAAAATAAAAGATGAACCAATTCAAACCGAGAATTTGATGAACCTCCGGAATAATTGAATTTACTCGATGAAACAAGAATAAGAATTACATTACGCTTATCCTTCACCAATTCAAATTGATGACAAGCAATGGATTTGGCATACTACTTATTCTCGTAGAAAGGATTAAGATAGATATAGCGTAAACTTGAGAAGGTCTTCAACGAACCACCGGTAGGATAGAAATAACAAATAAATTGATATGATAAACGAAAGAAGAGAAACTTGAATGAACCACCATAATAATTGAAAATGAACGAAGGAAAGATAAAGAAACACCGGGAAGAGTTAGAGAATGAATGAAGATACTTCAGGGAATTTGATATATGAGAATGAATAGATCACAAACTGATAAGAGAATACTTTAATGATACACCGGTAAGATTTGGAGAATGATAACTGAAAGCTGAGAATGAATAAACCTGGAATGATGGACTCCAGATAATCAAACTGAGAAGACTCTTGAATTTCTTAGGATGGGTGAAAAGAATTGCCACAATTGAAAACAATTATGAGAGGATGGCATCAAGCTAGAACCATGAATCTCTAAGAGAGCCGATACGATATGGAGGAAAAACTCTTCTTCGGTCATCAAAATCTGAGAATGATGATGAGAAATACCATCATGACTTATTTAGGCACTCCGGAAGAATCAAAACGAAGAGGTTGAGCCAATGATGAAAAGAATTTGAAAGATCTTGGAGAAACCCTCTGACTGGTGAAAATTCATTCTTACATCACACTTCAAAAAGAAATTTGGATAGCTCCGGGAAAATAAGAAGAGTCAGGTAAGATCCTGGGAAAAGACCTGTGGGTTAGGGCCCACTCAAAAGAAAACACCGTTGAACGATTTACAAGAGAGAAAGCACCGGTTGAATTAAATGGCTTGAATAAGATAGCATTCCCGAAAGATCTTGAAAGAATGAGAATAAACTCCAACATCTTCTGAGGAATCTTCAGCACTCCGGAACAATAGAATAGCGAGCGGTGAAAGATTATGAGGTGCACCGGCATGAGAAGGTATTTGAAACGATGAAAAAGGATATGATCAACACCAAAGCTTGATTTGAATCCACCGGAGAAGAAAACGAGTGAAGAGAGACGAACTTGATGCTCCGTTAAAATCTTCCTGAGCATCACCGGGTAAGAAACATAGACGGAAAAGGAATGAAGAGGCCTCGCATCAATAAGATGGATACTTGATTAAGATATCTGAGTCCTTGAAGAAAAAGGGTAGGTGGGTGGGAAAACAAAGGCAACTTGGGGACGGATGAAACAACCAACGTTGAGATCTTAGATTGAATCTTGCGGATGTGGAATGATCGGATCCACTGAAAAAGAAACACGCCGGTTGAAAAGGATTCACATGACAATCTCGATTATCATGAAGGATTAGTATTCGCATAAAAATGTGAGAACACCGCTTAGGAAAGGTATGGAATCAACATTTAACTTCGAAGCAACTCGAATACCACAACTCAAAACAAAACAAAGGATTGGCTTGCAGAATAAGCCGGAACAAACATATGATAGATATTTCGTCCGAAGTTTTCGTGGTGGGGCCTGCACGGGCTCGATCGTACAACACCATCATGTACAAGGCAGTGCACATGACATACGAAGCGTCCCCGAGTCGGCATAGCCAAGGAGTCTTTAAGACACAATGAGACCACTGTAAAACCGACCGTGAATAGGCGGACCACTAGACGTCGAACCCCAATTTCATATCATACATCTGTCGAAAAGATATCCTAAGAGCTACTTGAATTCCCACTTATAAACTCCCGAAACTTTCCCGGTTATGCAATAAAGTGTTGGGGATACAGGGGAAGCATAATATCTCACCCAAAACTAACAAATCCTACATCCAGTTGTATCCATCCTTCAACACATAACCAAGAAACCTTCGGAAATCGTCTACCTCAACCTTCGAAAAGCATCCATTATACGAGTTATGGAAATACTCCCGAACTCCCGCCCCAGTACTGGGTGGCGTCGAGGTTATCTCACCAACAACTGCATAAAAGAGATTTTCGATGTCGACGAAACTAACAGGTATTCCAGAACTGCAACGATAAAATTGTGACGACAACACCTCGGAGCTCAACTCCCCGGGACACTGCCACAACCCCTAAATGACAGGAGGCACCAAGAACAATGTTCTCGTCACAAAACCATCAAAACGATTCCAAGATACCCGCGCGATCCTAAATTTTTTTTTGTGAAAATTTGAGAAGAGAAGAGTCAAAACTCTACGTCAGGATGCCTTACCAGAGCGATGAAGGGACTAGGGAGTAAAAAGAACTCCTAAAATCTCCGATATATAATTCCTAAATGACTCAAAACATTTTTTCTAGACTCAACTCGTCAGCTAATTCGATCAAGCAGTGGGGGCTCCTAAGGTCGGGGAAGGCTCTGATTACCAACTTGTAACGCCCTCGATGCGGCTATATCTCCCACGTGTCGAAGCACGACTTAGAGGCATAACCGCATTGAAAGCAATGTCGCAAGTGAGGTAATCTTCACACAACCCATGTAATACATAAGGGAAAAAGATACATAGTTGGCTTACAATCGCCACTTCACACAATTACATGAATAAAACATTACATCAACCAGTTACAATCAAGGTCCGACTACGGAACCCAAAATAAAAGAAGACTACCCCAAATGCTACACAGATCCCCGATCGACCCCAACTGGGCTCCACTACTGATCAACTAGAAACGAAACAAGACAAAGGACAAGATCTTCATCGAGCTCCTCCTTGAGCTTGGTTGTGTCATCTGCACGGTCTCATCAACACCTACAAGCTAGTTTTTGGAAGTATCTGTGAGTCACGGGGACTCAGCAATCTCGCACCCTCGCGATCAAGACTATTTAAGCTTATGGGTAAGGTAAAGGTATGATGTGGAGCTGCAGCAAGCAACTAGCATATATGGTGGCTAACATACGCAAATGAGAGCGAGAAGAGAAGGCAAAGTGCGATCGAGAAACTATGATCAAGAAGTGATCCTAGAACAACCTACGTCAAACATAACTCCAACACCGTGTTCACTTCCCGGACTCCGCCGGAAAGAGACCATCACGATAACACACGCGGTTGATGTATTTTAATTAAGGTCAACTTTAGGTTTTCTACAACCGGACATTAACAAATTCTCATCTACCCATAACCGCGGGCACGGCTTTCGAAAGTTCAAATCCCTGCATGGGTGTCCCAACTTAGCCCATCACAAGCTCTCACGGTCAATGAAGGATATTCCTTCTAGCGGGAATACCCGATCAGGCTCGGAATCCCGGTTACAAGACATCCTCAGCAATGGTAAAACAAGTCCAGCAAGACCACCCGATGCGCCGACATCCTGATAGGAGCTGCACACATCTCGTTCTCAGGGCAACACCGGATGAACACTACGTACAGCTAAAACCAGCCCTCAAGTTTCCCCGAGGTGGCGCCGCAAGTGGCTCTAGTTTGGACCAACACTTAGACAAGCACTGGACCGGGGGGGTTAAAATAAAGATGACCCTCGGGATGTGCGACTCCCAAGGGAAAAAAGGCTAGGTGGTGAATGGTAAAACCAAGGTTGGGCCTTGCTGGAGGAGTTTTATTCAAAGCAAACTGTCAAGGGGTTCCCATTATAACCCAACCGCGTAAGGAACGCAAAATCTGGGAACATAACACCGATATGACGGAAACTAGGGAGGCAAGAGTGGAACAAAACACCAGGCATAAGGCTGAGCCTTCCACCCTTTACCAAGTATATAGATGCATTAATTAAATAAGATATATTGTGATATCCCAACAAGTAAACATATTCCAACTAGGAACAACATCTCCATGTTCCAACAAGGAACAAACTTCAATCTTCACCTGCAACTAACAACGCTATAAGAGGGGCTGAGCAAAGCGGTAACATAGCCAAACAACGGTTTTCTAGGACAAGGTAGGTTAGAGGCTTGGTTCAACAATATGGGTGGCATGATAAGCAAGTGGTAGGTATCGCAGCATAGGCATAGCAAAAGAGCGACCAACTAAGCAAGCAAAGATAGAAGTGATTTCGAGGATATGGTCATCTTGCCTGAAATCCCGCAAGGAAGAAGAAATGAGTCCATGAAGAAGATAAACGGACGTAACCAACGGATCCTCACAAACGCAACGTTACCGGAACCAACCCGAAGAAGCAACACCGGAAAGAAGCAACCAATCATGGTAAGCAACCATCAAATAATCATGGCATGATGCACAATCAAGTATGATGCATGTCCGGTTTAATGAAGCTTGGCATGGCAAAGTGCACAAATAACCCTACAAATTAAGTGGAGCTCAACATGCAACTCCGTTGCATATTGACGAAACACCACATTCAAGTTATTTAGTTCGATCTCGTTTATGTACCCAACAATATTAAATGTTGTTAAACATGACAAGAGGGTGAAGCAAATGAAAATTACCTATTTAGGCAAGTTTAAATGAGGCCGGAACGACAAACAACAAGTCCGGAAACTCCTCATGTGCATATTTTAAGGTTTGGTACTGTTCTGCCCTAAACACAATTTTAGATTTGTTAAACATGCAAGTGATGTCACCAAGTTAAACTAGGCATTTTTCTACCCCATTTCCATATAAGATTTATTAAAATCTGAGTTACGGTTATTTAGTTATGAATTAAAGCATTTTAGCATGACATAGGAGCAAATTTAAACAAGCAGCATTTTAAACATTTTAAACATGGATGAAAATGACATATTATGAAACTAGACAAAATTCTAAGCAAGTTTCATATATAAATTGTTTTAATCCGACGCACGGTTATTAAGTTATTATATGCATGAAGTTTAGGGACCTATCTGCAAAAACAGTGTTCTCTGAAAAAAAGGAAAAACGTTCAGGAAAAAAAACATCCGTTCGGCCGAAACTGAGATCTGGCCCAGGCGCGGGGGAGCTGCTCACATCAGACCTTAAGGCCGGGCGAGGGGAGTGGCTTGGGCCTTGGGGCGCTGCGGCTGGAGAGGCCCAGGCGCTGGATCGGGACGCGATCAACACAGGGGGGATCGAGCAGGACTCCGCTGGCCTCATCTCGAAGCAAAGGGAGCAGGCTGGATCTGCTGGTTCATTCGACAGGGGAGGCAGTGGCAGCAGCGGTTGAGGTGGAGGCCGCCGAGAAGACACGAGGCGAGGCAGCTGGTCTCCGGTAGGGCAGCGGGACGACCTGGAAGCGGGGACGCAGGGCCTCGCCGGGTCTGATGGAGACGGCGACGAGCGGAGCAGGGCGGTGATGGGAGCTGCATGGCCATGGCGAAGCTCCTGCACAGCGCGGCGACAGAATTAGAGATGAGAGAGACCTCAGGGAGGAAAAGATAGAGGAGGAAAAGGACGCGACGACAACGGCCTAGAGCAGCTGCTGGTCTTGGTCGCCGGTGGAGGGGTCGGCAAGGACGTGTTGGCGGGCTGGTTGAAGATGAGATGCAGAGGGACGGCGTCCATGCGGGGCTAACGCAGGGAGCGGCGACGCGAGGTGGAAGAGAAGGGCGCGGCTGGCTGGGGCCTCGGGCCCAAGCGCTACGAGGAGAAGGCAGGGAGCAGGGGGATCGAGCAGAGGAGCTCGGTAGGGTTGGATCGAGAAGGCAGGGGAGTAGATCTGGTTGGCTCGGCGCTGAAAAACAAGGAGAGGAAGGATCCCAAGGGAGAGGGTAGGAAGGTGGCGGCGGCAGGAGGGTGGATGGGACAGACCTCCTAATTTTTAGGGTTGGACCAAATATATACACTGGTGGGATTGGTTAGGGGCTAACGGATCGCTCCGATCGTAATCGGACGATCCTGGATACATAGGTTAGGGGACCCAATTAACAAAACGGAGATGTTTTGTAGACGATTGGGATGATCCGGACACAACGGTGACGACTGCTCGGGTTGGGTCCGGGACAATTTTCGGACGCGCGCGAGGAGTGCCGTGGGCTGATGAGAGAGGTTAGGTAGGGCCTGACGGATTGTGAAGAGCGGGTTGGTCTGAGAGAAAAGGAGAGAGATGCAGCCCGGCATGGTTTCCGGATACCGAAAACGTCCCACATTAGACCGACTATATTGCCGCTATAGTTATCCGTTGGGGCATCAAACGATCTCTGAATGCGATGAAACTTGACAGGCAGTCTATCTACACTATAATAAGACCACACGTCAACTCTCATCCCATTCCGAGAACATTTTCCGGCCACTTATAAAATACTATTTCGGACATGTCGCGGGCGTGTGCAAGTGTGGTTGGTCTCAGAACGGACAACGGAGAGAACTCGGAGAACCCGGACGAACGAAATTTTGAAAACATGATGATGCAATGCATATGATGACATGATGAAATGCAACAGGCAAGCAAAAGACATGGCAACGACGGCGAATAACTGGAAGACACCTGGCGCAACGGTCTCGGGGTGTCACAGACGACATCAAGACAAAGGATCTACGAAATATCCTCGCGGAACTTGTGAAGGATGAGGCGAAGGATGATCTTGTTTTGCAAGTGTTTTACCTGATTGTTTTCGTGAAGGTGGTTATCCCTGGAATGTCTACACAAGTGTCCAGGGAGGCAGCAATGGCTGAGAATCTTGTGTTTGAGGATATGGCAGATATGGACTGCTGCCAGTTGGTTGTTGACGATATTCGGAGTGTTGTTGTTAGGTATCAGCAAGGTACTAGCAGAGGAAAAGTTGTCACAGGTTGTGCCATCGCGTCGCTTCTTATGTATTTGGACTGCCTTATCATTGGCAAGACGCCTAATATTGACTTGAGGACCCCTCGCATCAATTTCATGGATTAGGTCAAACTTCTTGAGCTTGCTGAGGCTGACTTGGTCAAGAAGGGTGATGATGACCCAGCCAACTAGGTGTTTGGGTGAATGCATGTGAGTGTTTATATGCATCATTCTTTCCTGAGCACTTTAACTTGAACTTTTGGTATTGTCTTCTATATTTTTTGTTTCCATGTTCCTTCATTTGTTTTCTGACGCGTTGACTTTTTGTTCTTGTATGCAGTGGAAGACACAGGCTGAGGTTGTGTTCTTTAGGGTTATTGAACGTCCTGTTCTAAGTATGCCTCGTGCCGCCGGCCTAGGGAGTGGAACTTCCCCAAGATTTGAATTCTCCCGGGATTCTAATACTAGTGCTCCCCTGTAGATCCAGGAGGTTCTTTTGCCCATGTGAGTGTTGTAGGTGGCGTGTCTTTCGAGAATTTGTTTTCTGCCAATGTTTTGCTGGTTAAGATTGATGGTCTTCTTGAAACTGTTTGTGGGGAGTTGGCTCGTGTTCCTTCAACTGTTGAGCGTCTTAGTCACGTTGATGGGATTCTTCCTCCTGGACACGGATTTGATGTTGAGTCTTCGAAGGAGGTCTTATCCATTGAAGCTAGATTTCTTGAAGAGCTTCGTCAGAGCACTTCCCACCTCTGGTTGTTCAAGGAAATGCAGGATGCTTGTTGCAAGCCTTTTGAAGATGAGCCAAGTGTTGTTGTGAGACAGATTCAGATGCAGGATTCTGTTCGTTTGGGTCGTGAAGGAGGCCACGTGGAGCATACCAAAGAGGTTTGTTTATGTTGGCTTTTGTTATTTCTTTGCACTAATGTTCATTGTTAGCTTTCAGTTATTACTGTTTGTAGTCATAGGCGATTGTTATTGATTTCATGTGTCGTAAACTGTTTCTTTTTAGTACTAGTGTTTCCTAGGTGACCTTCTCTGTTTGTAGAACCTGAACTTCAAGTGCTACAGCACCTGAACTTCTATGACTGGCCTTTTTGGTTCCCTTTTGTATCTTAGAGTAGTTTGACATCTGACCTGCTATGTTTATTGTATTTGGACTTTCATTATGTGTCACTTGTGATAGCTGACCTTCTCTGATTATGTAATGTGAACTTTTGCTAATTAGGTATTTGTTTTCTACATGATTTTTTTATAGGTTGTTGATGATGGTGCTAGGGTTGAGGAGGATGTTTTACATGTGCATGAAGCTACTCCTATGCATGAAGCTACCCCCGTGCATGAACCTGCTCCCTCGAGTGATGTATTAGTTGATGAGGTTCATGGAAGTGAAGATAAAATACCATTTTTCTTGTCCATTTGTCTCATTTTTTATTTTTACTTGTTTGTGCATTTTATCACTATGTGTCCCTTTGTAATGACTTTCTGTTCTTGCCGCAGAATGATGATGTTAGTGTTCCTCCAGAGAAGGTTGCAGACAAGTCCGTGTCAGGCATCGGCTGCTTTGACGGGGTGGACCCGACTGAACCTCAGTTGTCCATTAGCGCTGAGATTTCTGATGCTGAGCAGGGCAAGACAACTGGAGACATCATTTTGGAGAAAGATCTTATTGAGTCTATTGTTGAGACTGGTGGTAGTGCTGCTGCAAGCCCGGAGAAGTCTCCTGCAATAGAGCCATCAGTTGATGTTGATGCTGTTCAAACACAGGCAAAAGTTTTTGTTGTTTCAGATTCTCCATCTGCTCCAACTGCTTCTGGTGTCCTTCCCGGCGACGCTGCAATGTCTGCTGGAGTTGATGATGAAGAGACTGAAAGCGATAGCTATGGAGAGGAGGTTGATCATTCCAGTGCTGCCACTGGTCTAGGCAAGGATCCATGAAGAGAGGAGCATGCTTCTCTCTTCTTTCCCCATCCCCGTCCCTTTTGTTGTTTGTTTTAGTCCATGATATCCCCAGTGAACTGCTTGTGTGATCTAAGTTGAACTTATGGTTTTGTGCTTTGTTGTGTGGGTTGTAAATAAAGTTAAGTGAAACTGTTTTCTATGTGGGTGAAGGTTTGTAATGCATGGGTTATGATGTTTATGATCCTGTGGTTTTATCTTTTCTAGTGTAGCAGCTGAGATGTGCTTGTGTTTGAATGTTGTGCTTGAATGTTGCTCTTAATTGAAACTGCCGTGAATCTATGTGCTTGAGTGTTGCTCTTAATTTATATTTCTTTTGGTGAGCAGATAGTGACCTTTCTGTCGTCCAAAAGAAGGTTGACGAATTTTATTACAGTGTAACTAGGCTTAAGAATAATCGTTCCAAGAGGTGGGTGCAGCTGGTCAATATTTACATCATCCATGTACCCCATGTGAACTGCCTTTGGTTTCATACCTGAACTTCTTTACTCTATGTTTGCTGAACTTCTAATTTACTTCTCTGGTGCTGAAATTTTGGCCTTTTTGTACTTACTGCCTGTTGTGATATAGCTAAACTTCTATGCTTACAAGTGTTATGAACTTCCTGAGTTCCTGATGCTGAACTTGTTTTACTTTCTATTGCTTTTGTTTTAGATCAACGATTATGTTCCAAAACAATGAGTGTGAAGCTTCTGTTGAGGATGTCGCAATATCTTTTGCTCCTCGCGGAATGCTTTAATCTAATGTGGCTGAGGTTGCACTATACTGTCTACGTGCGAAGTACCAGGGATCGGATAAACTCATCCTGCCGTATTGGGTTTGTGTAATTCAACCATATAGTGATTTATTTTCTGTTTTGTTCCTTATCATTTTAGTTAAAACTTGTTTGTCTCATTTTTTTATTTTTCATATGTTGGTGTTGTTTGCATTATTTTAGGACAAGATTTTCAGTTGTCAATTTGATTCCCGTGTGAGGAAGTACTTCTTGGCGAGTGGTCCAGATAGCATGGATGCACGTGATTCGGTATGCAATATCTTGTTCTTTGCCTCTGTATTAGTTTTGCACTGCGATCCTCTGTGTTAATATTGTTTCATTTTTCTTTGCACCATTTGATATTAATTCTAAGTCTTTAATGGTTCGTGTGTTTATGTTGCTTCAGGTTGTTTTCCCCACTTTTGACCTGCCTGAGATTCCTGCTTCCATGGGTGGTGTTGGTCATTGGGTTTCGATATTTCTTGACCTAAAGAATTCAAGGTTCCAGCTTCTCGACTCCTATTATGGACTAGACGATGAATGTGCGGTACGCCTGTTTCGGCGGATGACCGATAACGTGAAGAAGCTTTGGAGCGATGCCAGCAACAATAGGGAGACACCCTTCAGTCCTCTTACCATCGACCATTTCCCTCTGGATTGGATTGATGTGCCCCAGCTGCAAAACAAGTACGAGTTCCACTTTTCTCTTTATCACTTCCGTTTATCTGTAGTTGTACTTAAGTTGCGACATGTTTTATTCATTGGCTTTCTTTTTCTGTTCTAACACTATTCTTTTACTGTGTGTGATGGCAGTATCGACTGTGGATTCTTCATGCTTAGGAATGTTAATTCATATCATGATGAGGTTCTTGCAAATTATTCCCATGAAAATATCACGGATATCAGGAAGACGTGGCTATGCTCAATCGCTTCTTCTAACCTGTTTGAGATAGACTTCCAAGATCTGTTTGGCTACTACACATGTAAGTATTGGAACTTGGACCGCTTACCTGCATTGCATCTTTTATTCTACCTGAACTTCATATTTTCTTTGAACTTGGACTTCTGCTTGAGATCTGGCTGGGCTACTGGTTTCAGATGGAGAGGAGCATTTTCTTGTACATGAACTTCATTTCTATCTTTTTTATTTTGCTTTTGTGTTTTATTTTAGTAATTTCTTTCCTTCCATTGCTTACTTGGACATGAGCATTTCTTTCTACTTGAACTTCAGAGATGATGCCTTTCTATGGTTTTGTTAGCTGTAGTTGAATGTTTTCCAGTTCATTGGTTTATCTTGAACTGTGCCTTTTGGTTGAGCCTGAACTTCATTTAGTTTTTTAATGCAACTAATTTTTTTAGGTCAGCTTGAGTAGTAACCATGTCATCTTTATTAGTTGGACTGCACATTGTGCTGTTCCTGAACTTCAGTTATATTTAATGGTGATGTTTTCTCATCCTTTTCTTTTTACAGTGGATCCGTTGGACTTGACCGGTTACCACTACTCATTCCTCGAGTCATAGGAATACCAGCCTAGGGAGGAATCGATGAGTACAGCTCCGATAGAAGATGATAGACCTCGAACCCTTATTCCTTCCAAGTTGGGGAAGCAGGCTGGTGGTATTCATGGTGGTCCAAAAACCACTTGCTCCAGGAAGGTTGGTGCAGCCGAAGTAGAAGTGATTTCGTCTGATGATGATTTTGAGAAGATTGCTTACCCAAAGAATGGTAAATCTGCTGCTGGTATTGTTGCTGGGAGAGGTGGGAAGAATCATCACCAGGAGGAAACCGGTAGTTGAATCTGACAACATTACTTCCTCCAAGAGAGCATCAAGATTGCCTTTGAAGTGGAATTCTCCTGTCGCTCCCCTAAAAAAATACAGTTACCCTCATCTATCCGAGGCCCGGAAGTTGAAACAGTATGTGCTTAGTGAAGAGGATCTGGAGAAGTATTCAGAGTGAGTTTTCTTCTCCTTAGCTTTGTTGCTACCAGAGATGCTACTCTGTGTCTGAACTTCTGTTGTTATAGTATGTGGACTTCTGTTCATTTCTCCCTTGCCTTGGAGTTATAGTGTTTGAACTTCTATTGTTATATTGTATGAACTGCTGTTGTTGTAGTATGTGGACTTCTGTTTTATGTCTCCTCTTGCCTTTGAGTTATAGTATCTGAACTTCTGTTTGTTGTTGTATCTGAACTTCTAATATATTTTTTACCATCCTTTTGTATTCTGCAGCACAAGCTACTGCATGTCCACCATCCGTGCGAATGTGATTGACCTCACAGGACGTGTCCTGTATACTCTTTTCGGTGAAGGGCAGCAGATGGAAGGAGACATAATGGATTATCTCATAAATTTGTGGAAGGATAAACCGGAGACCTCTAAGATATTCACTAGTGCTGACATGGTTGTACTTACTCCCTACTTCATACAGGTTTTAGTTCTTTGCACCCCTATCTCCCTTTTTTGCCTTAGTTTTGTTGTAGTGGCATTTGGGAGGTGTTTTAATTGTGTTTTTGTGAATGCACAGTACTGCCTGGAATATGATTTCTTCCCTGCAACAGTTCCAAAGTTTGATGCAAAAAAATATGCTGGTCTCCTCCCAATGTTTGTTCGCAAGGAAGAAGACCTTCTTAACGCAAAGCTGGTTAGGTTTTCATAACTCTTGCTTTTTTTTAATTTCATGTGCATCCTTTTGCTGAGTTTGTCAAGAAGTTTTTGTTCATGTCGGTTCTTCAATACATATGCTTTATAGTTTGTGTTCATCGGTCCTTTCATTCTTGGCAGTTTTTTTATACTATTCAAGCCAATTAGCACAATGGCATACTATAGTGTGTATGTGGTGAATAGATATCATGGGAGCATTGACATCCTTGATTCACTTCCTTACGCTAATATGGAAATGTCGCGAACAAGTTTCCACGGAGACTGACAAAATATCGTGAGTGTTTCTTAGCCTGAACCTCCTTTCATATTCTCTTGTTTGACACGAAGTTTATTTATGCCTTGTGTTGACAAAATATGTTGTTGTCTCTGTTTTGGTAATACTGCTTGAACTGACTATCATTTGGAAGTTGAACTTCTGCTATTTGTTTAGCTGGATCTTATGCAAGTGTCGCTTTTTATGTACCTGAACTTAACTATTTTGGTTAACATGTTTTTGACTTCATCTTATTTTGTTATTTCTGGCAGATGAAGAGATTTGTTGGGTTGCTCGAGGAGGTGTACGGCAAGGCTGTGTACAAAGCGAGCAAGCAGCCTAACTGGGTGACTATTGCAAAGAGGCTGACTTTTATCGATGTTCCAATGCAGAATAATAATAATTGTGGTTTCTTTGCCATGAAGTTCTGCTCTTCATATGATGGCGATGAGATTTTTGAAGATTTTGGTGATGTGGAAGTATGTTTTGTCCTTGTTCTTGTCTCATCATCCTTTTAGTTTTCTTGTGTATTTTTGTTGAGATGCTCTTGCTGTGGTTTTACTTATCCGTTACTAGACCATTGTTTCATTTTCTTTGTTTGCAGGCTGCTGCAGATGACTGGAAGGTTGAGTTCATGTACACTCTAATGTTTAGAGAGAAGAATGAAGTCATGCGTGCAGAGCTCCCTAAAGAGATCCAGTCCTTTACCCCGTGAATTCGAAGCATTAGTTTCATTGTAGATTTGATTTCGTACAGATTTTTAGGTTTGATAATGATTGGAACGATTCCGTAAAGATTTGATTGTAAGAATGTTTTAGTGATTTGTGTATCTCTAGTTGCATCACTATTACTTATGATATTGTGGACAAATGTATTTGGTGTGAAGAATGATTTGGCTTGTGAATTTCAATGTAATGCATCGTTTTCAGTATCCATGTGTTGCATGCTTTGCCCCAACAGATGTACCTGAACTTCTCCCTCAGCTATGGTTGAACTGCTTGTTTTTTTGTGTTGTTTATCTTTTGTCGGCATTGTACATGAACTTCTGCACGTATCCAAGCAGAACTTCACATTTGAATGCGTTGTCTTAGGCTTGCTGACCTTAGTTCATATGGCGAAACTTTATTTTTTAAGCATATTTTTTCCTACATTGATTTTATATACCAGAACTTCTTTTGTAAGCTGACCTGAACTTCAAAACTGTATGATTATTTTCTGGTTGCTCTTTTATGGAATACAACACCAGCACCTCCTGCCATAATATACCAGAACTTCCATTGTAATCTTACTTGAACTTCATAGTCTGTATTTTTCATTTTTGTTCTTGCTTGCACTTTGCATGCAATACATCACCATCACATCACTTCCTCTCATAATATACCAGGACTTCTGCAGTAATATTACTTGAACTTCACAATGTATATTTTTTCATTTTATTACTGCTTGCTCTTTCATGCAATACATCACAAGCACCTCCTCTCATACTATACTAGGACTTCTGCAGTAATATTACTTGAACTTCTAGTGCATAATTTCTGTGAAACTTCAACAATGGAAGTTCAAGTAAGCTTCTCCTAAAATACTGTTTCAAAAGTAGAATAACATTATGCACATTGACATGACATAAGCTTGCTTTGTTTAATTGACCTAGTCTAACTGTTCATGAGCCTTGCGCTCCTCCTATGCTTTGGTGGTAGTGGTTTTTTCTTGACATGTACCACTTCCTCTTCATCATCCTCTTTCTCTTCCTCTTCATCATCGTCTTCTTCTTCCTCTTCATCGTCCTCTTCCTCTTCATGTTCATCGTCCTCTTCCTCTTCCTCTTCATCTTCCTCTTCTTCGATGGTGTCTTCATCTTCGTCTTCCTCTTCCTCTTCATCTTCCACCACTATCTTGTTGCTGGCTCTAGGTTTTGCTTTCTGTTTATTATCTAGCTTTTTGCTTGTCTTTTGAGCATCTGTGTGCTTCGGGCATGTTCTTGCATTATGTGGTCCATACTCCTTGCATACGCTATAAATTATGCTGCTTGCTTTCTGTGGGTGTGGTCCCTTCTTTTGTTCTATAACTTTGGGCTGTTGTTTTCGAGGTTTGGGTTGCCTGACCTCCTCGGCATTGTTTCTTTCCAAGAGTGTTGGCCAGGTCAGCTTGTTGTGTCCCGCAACCTAGTTGCACACACTACATTTCATGTGTCCAAGTGGCACTCTGTTCTCATCGAGCACGACGACTCTTCCTGCAGGTGGTGCCTTTATTTTAGCTCTCTTATCACTTTTCTTTGTTGCAGAAATTTTCTTCCTACCGTTTGTTTCGGAATACAGCGGTAGTTTCATCGTCTCTTGCTGTCGCTGCTCCATTGATTGGCCAACACCCTGCTTGCATTGGTTGGCTTCAGCGGCGGCGTTGAGCATTTCAGCTGCATAATAATGAAGGTCATCTTCAATTTCAGCATCCTCTTCAGCCATCCTTTCGTCAGCATCTGCTTGAATTGCTGAATGTATTGCATCAAGCTCTTCCACGAGCCTCTTGAGGACATAGTAGGCTCTGTCATATTGTTGGTCACATCTCATCGCTTTCTTGTTAGCCATCAAATTTAGCTGTAGCAAGATGTCTTGCTTCGATAGTCTTGAGCTGCCATCCGATGCAGTTGTGTTGTAGTCCCTTGTATCAAAGGTTGGTTGTGATTTTGCAGTCTTTGTGTATCGTTTGAGGATATACTTGTTTGGAAATTTGTCAGGCTTCAGGTAGTCCAGTATGTTCATGATGTGAAGGCAGAACAAACCTGCATTTTGTGTTGAATGCAAAATACATAGTTTGTGAGCCAACAATGAGTTTCATATATTTTGATATGATACTACTAGTTTAGCTATTTAATGAGTTTGTTTTTCTGCTCACCTGTGTGTGTCCAAAGCTTGTATTCACACTCGTATATTTCATTCTCTGGGTCAGCTACAACCTGGAATTCATGCTTTGACCAGGAAAATATGTCTTCATCATCATGGCCAGGCTTGTTGTGGTAGTACACAAGGTACTTAGTGTGCTCTATTGTACGCTTTGTGCGAAATAGCGTGGCTTTTCTCATCCTATTCCCCATCTTGATGTACACGGCTCTCGTGTACTTGATAGACATGTCTTCCTCGTAGCCGTAAGTTGTTTTTGTCACAGGATTGGTCTGCACATGTCAAAAAGTAAGATATTAGTCGAAGCAGAGTCATGGGTTTTATTTTTTAAAATTCAAAGTGCACATGTTGAAGGAAAACAGAACATGATGGGAGTGTTTTTTTGTCATCATACCATGCTGGTCATTGTTTGCTCATTTTCCTTCTACATCCGAGTTTGTATGCAAGCATTGACCCGCCTAGCAAACTTGTGTAGGTTCCGGGTCCCCTTGACAAACCCTTTCTTGAGCAGGTGGTTCATGCTCTCGCTTCGTTATGTGGAAGTCATTCTAGCACAGAAAATGTTCTTGTAATATGCTGAAATCCACATCTTCCTATCACTCCATAGCTACATCATCATCTGGTCGTTCTCCAGGTTGTACTTGTGTACAAGTTCAGCCCAGGCATCTTCAAACTCCGTTGGCATCAGCGGCCAGTTTAATATAGTTGTGAACTCCTCTTTGAATGTTTTATACTTTTTGTACAGCAACGCGAGGTATTCCGTGTACTTCTTCATGATGTGCCAACGGCATAGCTTGTGGATGGTGTTTGGAAATGATTGTGGTATAGCTTTCGCCATCGATGGGCACTGGTTTGCATGAATTAAAAAAATGAAACTTGATACTTTTTTGCACTGATGGTGACCTTATGTTGTGCGGGTACTTAAACTTCACATCTAGCAGTATGGCTATCTAAGAATGTCACATGTATTTTTTCTTACAGCAGTGTTGCTGAACTTCTATGGTACCAGTGCTTGAACTTCACAGGTAGCATTAGGACTAACTAGTAGTGTCACACTCAAATTTCTTCTTAAAGTAGTGTTGTTGAACTTCTGTGGTACCAGTGCTTGAACTTTACATAAATAACTATATTTTTCTGAACATGTTACATATATTTTTTTCTTACAGCTTTTGTCCTTGAACTTCTGTGATTCCTGTATTTGAACTTCACATTCATAACTAATTTTTTTCTAAATATGTGACAGATAATTTTGCTTTCTGTGCTAACAGTGGTTGAACTACTTGCTTTACATTATTTTTCAGATAAAACCAATGTACCCAATACAGACCCATAGACTGAAAAAGATGATAAAACTTGAAGAGTTTTTTTTTGAACTCACCTGTTAGAATGCAAGTTGGGTGTTTGTTGTTCATGCACTGTACAAATGTATCGAACAACCACTTGAATGATTTTGCATCTTTGTCTCTGATAAGGGCAACAGCAAATATCGTTGACTGCAAGTGATGGTTTGTTCCAACAAACACTCCCAGAGGCATATGAAATCTGTTGGTCTTGTATGTTTTGTCAAATGTTACGCAATCGCCAAAGTCTTGATAGGCTCCTCGGCAGCTTGCATTGGACCAGAAAATGTTTTTAATTGACTTGTCCTGTCTACTTGTATGTCATAGAAAAACTCATCATTGATTACCTTCATGTCTTTGAAGAATGAAACAAGTTTCAGCACATCATCCAAATCATCTTTCCTTGCATTCATGGCTTTCCTGCAAATTACATGCAAACATGCATTTGTTATTTTTTTCTTTCAAAGGGTTGTGACCTAGGATGCTATTTACATTTTCAGTATGTGGATGTTTGAATACTTACTGGTTTAGTAGGTCTTGTCCGGTCATGCTTAGGAAGTAGCTTCCATCTTCATTTTCAGATAGCATGGACATGATTGTTGTGTGCTTGACATCATGGTACTGCAGGAGCTTTACGTACTCCAAAATAGTGGGGTCATAATTATTGTGTGAGTGCAAGAATACCAGCATGTCATCAGTTTGCATGAGTTGGTGATTATGATTGTACTCAATGTCCACGGCCACGCATGTTTTATCCTCCTGCACCTTCACCCTCATTCTTGCATTGCAGCCTGTCCTCTGCGATGTTTTGTTTCGCTTACTGTTAGCCTCTGAAACAGAAGATGTGTGTATCTCTTGGAATGCGCAAACAAAACACTTGTGGATGTCATCCCCCCCCCCCCCGTCTTCCTGATTCCAAAACCAGCGTGTCTGGCGTATCTATTATAAAATTCACTTGCTTTCTCTACATCTTGGAATCGCATCTTTAGTCTTGGTATTAGATAATCTGGGAGATCCGGCGTCTGCGAAAAAAGAAAAAATAATCCAAACAACACGTTAAAATGATGTTTATGAACTTGTTATCCTGGACGGAGTACAAAATTTGCAGATAATATTAGATGCGCATATAAATATTTTTGTTTTCACTTACGTGCGTGTATGATCGCAACTCCATCGGGGTCTACTGGTGTCCCTCTGGGATGGGGCACGGTGGAGTAATCATAGCAGGATGTAGGAGTGGATCACGAGGAGGAAGGAGGGCTGAAGATGGCCTCTCTCTTGTTTGTGTCCTTTTTGCTTGAGGTGGTTGCGGAGGCATTGTGATCCTGGTCTTGGTTTGCTCTCTTGTTTTGTGAAGCAATCCATGTACCTTATGTCCCGTACAATTCTGACTTGTAGCAGCAGCAGCAGGATCCAACGGTGGTAGTGTGCAGAGCACTCTCCTCCGTGTGTGTTGAAAGTGCGTTATATCGACTAGAGGGGGGTGAATAGGCGATTTTTATGGAAGTCTTCAAAACGTGGGAGTTATGAAGACAAATGATAGAAATAAACCTAATACCCTGCAGCGGAAGGTAGACTACACTAGGCAAGCCATAGTCAAGTATTCAATAGAGTGAAAGCACAATGACTAATAGCAGCAATGTAGTAAGGATCAGGTAGGAAGATATTGTGAAGCCAGACAGAACACGCAGTCACTCAGTGAAGACAAAAGATAGTGCAAACATACAATGACTTCACAAGGAGTAACAGTAAGTAAAGGGAAGGGAAGATGAAACCAGTGACTCGCTAAAGACAATGATTTGTTAGACCAGTTCCAGTTGCTGTGACAACTGTACGTCTGGTTGGGGCGGCTAGGTATTTAAACCTTAGGACACACAGTCCCGGACACCCAGTCCTGAACACGCAGCTCAGGACACCCAGTCCTCACCGTATTCCCCTTGAGCTAAGGTCACACAGACCTCGCCCAATCACTCTGGTAAGTCTTCAAGGTAGACTCCCAAACCTTCACAGACTTCGTTCACCGGCAATCCACAATGTCTCTTGGATGCTCAGAACGCGACGCCTAACCGGCTGGAGGATGCACAGTCCTCAAGTGTAATAAGTCTTCAGATCACACAGACAAGAAAACTTAAGTGATGCCCAATTCTCTTTGGCTCTGGGTGGTTAGGGCTTTATCCTCGCAAGGAATTCTCTCTCAAAGGCTTCGAGGTGGGTTGCTCTCAAACGACAAAAGCCGTACTCTTAATCTGAGCAGCCAACCGTTTATGGTTGTAGGGGGTGGGCTATTTATAGCCACTTGGCAACCCGACCTGATTTGTCCGAAATGACCCTGGGTCACTAAGGAACTGACACGTGTTCCAACGATCAGATTTCAAACTCACATGGCAACTTTACTTGGGCTGCAAGCAAAGCTGACTTGTCCGACTCTGGACAAGATTCGCTCTCATAGTCTTCACTCGAAGACATAGGTTTTGGTTAGGCATCACTTCAGTCATTCTGACTGGTTCTCTTGGACCCCACTTAACAGTATGGTGGTTCCTATGACTCAACACAAAAGAAGGAGAACTACGAAAGATCTAAGTCTTCGAGCTCCATAGGCTTCATGTGGTGTCTTCTCTTGTCATAGTCTTCAATGTGAATATCTTCAAATACCACCTTTGACTTCAATGTCTTCATACATTTTTAGGGGTCATCTCTGGTAGGAAAACCGAATCAATGAGGGACTTCTACCTGTGTTATCCTGCAATTCTCACAAACACATTAGTCCCTCAACTAGGTTTGTCGTCAATACTCCAAAACCAACTAGGGGTGGCACTAGATGCACTTACAATCTCCCCCTTTTTGGTGATTGATGACAAACTAGTTGAAGCTTTCAACGGGGAATATAATCTGTGAAATTGTAAAGGATAAGGAATTGTCTTCATAAGTTGCAAGGGCTCCCCCTGAAGATGTGCATATAAGTAATTTGCTTTTGGAATGCAAATGCACATGGCAGGTTGTACTTGTGGAGATCCACTTCAACTTATGATGACAATCCACTATGCATATGAAAGTATATGAAGATAATGACATGCATAATGGAAAATGGACGTCTGCAGAATGATCTAAGTGCGGAATTTATCGTCGCACATGCGGAATTTATCATCACAAAACAAGGTGGCAGATAAGTAGCAGACGACCATCGAGTTTAAGTGTTACAACTCAAAGAACCAAATGTAGCAAAACGAGAGTTGTAAGCACGAAGCAAAATATAAAGCACCCGCCCATATGGACCCGCTTGAAGACTATCAACCTCATATGCTTCTCCCCCTTTTGTCAGTGAGGACCAAAAAGGTTTGAAGACATAGAGCATCTACTCGTTCCCATGAGGAGTAGGTGAAGCAGCAGGGTCGTTGGTGGTGTTTGGCGGTGCTGAAGAGCTTGGAGCAGAGTTGAAGCGTGCTGAAGGAGGTGTCGGTGAAGTAGCATCGTCTTCATCCTCGATAACTCTGGCAGTCACAATTGCAGCAGAGGAAGAGAACTCAAAGTCTTCAAGGGATGGAGTTCCTCGCAGCACAGCCCTTCGAGGAGGTGTGGAGTCAAACTTGAATCGCTCAGTGAAGCCATCCTCTTGAAGATCAGCTTCAGAACACATCATCATGAGCCCTTTCCATGTGCGGCGACAGGTTTCATGGGCAACGAAAGCATTCTTGGTGGCAAGATTGCGAATGCGATTAACATCCACCAAGAGGCTTTTCATCTGACGCTTCAGCCAGTCATGATGCCTATCCTATTTCTGATGAAGAGCCACAAGAAGCTCTCGGTCGTTGAGAACACGAGTGCGCTTCTTGGGTCTTGGAGCAGTTGTACTATCAGTGGCTTCAGTAGACGCAGGGTGTGGTGCACGTGTAGTGCCAGCCAAAGGATACACCCGAGTGACTGCTTCAACTCCTTCAATGTTCTGTGAGAAACTCTGATGCTCTGCATTTTGAAGACTTAGAGGTTCCTTTGCAGGCTCAGGATAGATGGCTTCAATAGAGATATCCACATCAGGCAGAAAAATCCTATGATTGCGAGCAGATGGCTGATATGAGATATCGGAGTGAAGTTTAATTAGCTGCATTACCCATGGGGCGTAGAATTTCAAGCCAAACAGATCAGAGCCTGATGCAGCAAGTTGGCGGATGAATAAGTGCTGTGCATTGAAGCATTTTCCATGAAGAATATAGAAGACCAAAGTCTTCATTGCACCCTCAAGCTTGGCATTTGGAGAGTGCCCTTTGATGGGCCAGAGAGTTCGCCTGATGATGTGATAGATGGTTCTTGGCAGATACTCAAGGTCTTCAACGAAGAACTCTGTTGGATAAGCAGCATCTTGGGGCAATGGCTTCATCATGCTGAGCATCTGACTCATATCAGGTTCCGGCCTCTTAAAGATGCTCTCAATAGCTTCACTATGCAGCTGACAGCCATGCTCGTAGAGATCGCCAGGAGTGGGCAAACCAGTGAGCTCAATGATGTCAAATGCATTGGCTTCGTGATGAACGTTTCCGGTCATCCACTCCAGGACCCAAGTCTTCGGATCTCTGCTGTACCCACGGATGTGAAGTGTGGCATAGAATTGGAGCAGCAGCTCTTCATTCCAATGCTCTTGGTCAGTAACGAACGGTAGCAGTCCAACTTCCTTGAAGCAATCCAAAGCTTCTTCCAGACAGGGCAGACCAGCTATGGCTTCAATGTCAAGGCGCTTGTGTGGGAAGATGCGACCTTGGTTGTAAAGAATGCATGAGTATTAGCTTCGCTGAGGATAGCTCCAGAACCGATCAGATGATATCCTTTCCCTTGAGTAGGGGTTCCTGGAGCTATCAAAGAATGTGTTGTCTGCCCTGAAGCCATTGATATTGAAGGAGCTAGGTGCTGATGCAAGACCTGGGAACCTTGGCAATCTTGGGATTGGCTTCTGTACCTGAGGCATGTGCTAAACATGATAGTCGAACTGGGGACCGGCAGCAGACTCAGGAACAGAAGTGACGGGATCAGTGGCTTCGCTGTCTTCTTCTTCCGTTGGGGAGGGCTCCACATTAGCTTCATTGGTGGTTGTGGCAGCCGCAAGATTTTCAAGCACGTTCTCCTTGAGAACTGCTTCTTGGTGGGACAGTGGAGTGGCAACTTGTGGGACCTCATCTTCCGCGGCTGATGCAGCCGGATTGTCTTCAGCAGAGACTTGAGGCCTTGGACCTTTGCGAAGCCTGCGCAACGCAGGCGACGCCTGTGGAGTTGGAGTTGGCTGGGCCTCAAAGTCTTCTTCCTCTTGTGGCCGATCCGCCCATGAAGCATCCTATGCAATTGGCGTCAGTGGACGACCAATGCTGATGAGTTCATTGTTCTGAGGAAGGACTGCACCATCTTCTACATGGTCATGTTGACCAATGTCTTCAGCAGCGATGGGATCACCTGCTGGAAAGTCTTCAGCTTCATGAGCCTCTGTGGAATCAGGCTCATGGATAGTCAGTTGGCATTCAGCTTCAGGATAGACCATAGAAATGGGTTCAACTATCAAGGGCTCTGTGGGAGCAGCCCGATCTTTCTTGGTCTTCCTCTTCTTCTTGGAGGGGGCAGTTGGAGAGGCTTTAGAATGTTTCCTCTTCCTGGCTTCAGCCTCAGCAGTCCTTGGTGCGTCAGGTTCAGTCGTAGAAGGCTTCTTCTTCTTCTTTGCGGCCATCCTGGGGTCGATGCCAGGACGCCCAAGGGCCTTGCGCTTCTCAGCCTCATTGTAGGCTTGCACACATCTGTCAGCCAGAGTCTTCATGTGCTCACGTGAACCCTGAGCTTCTGCACGTTTCTTTACAAAGGCTTCCTTGAGCTCGTGCATCATACTCTTGAAGTTCTTCACTTCCTGCACGCTGAGCTTGGCCATATGCTTCTTGAACTGAGCCTTTTCATAGTCAATCTTTTGCTTCAGTTCAACAATGCGCTGGGCAATAGCGAGTTCTGAAGCAATGGCGCCTTGGAAGGCGACATTGAGGCCAATTGGTAGCTGCAGATCTTCAAAGGTGATGTTTGGCGTGTCAAACCACTCGTCAATGAAGTTGTGGATGATGGTCACATCAAAGAGAGGCAGATCATTGAAGATTTCTGCTTCTTCTTTGCTCTTGATGAGTTGCTCAAGAGCGTCATCTGCTAGATCTTCATCACTTGACAGATCAATGTCGTCATTGCGCAGAATGGCAGCAGCAGTTAGCTCTTGTCCGGTGTGAGGCAGAGGCATCTTGACCTTCTGGGGCTTGGAGATGCGAGATAAGTCTTCGGACTGCACACTGTCTTCAGGAGGTGCAGTTGCCAGTGGCTTCGCCCGTGAGATTTTTGGTGAAGGGGCAGGCTTTGAAGCTTTAGGATTCTTCAGCTTCTTTGTCTTTGGTGCTGCAGGCACTTCATCTGATTCAGCGTCAGCTGCAGGCTCATTCACTGCAATCCCTTGAACTAAGATGCGGGTGATGAGGCCTTCAAGGTTGTAGAAAGGACTGATGACATTGGGTTCTGCATGTCGTGTGCCATCTGCCCTTGGTGCTAAGGGACCAGGGTTGAAGTCTACCCCCAAATTCTTCTTGTTCTGCTTCGCTGAGTTCTGGGCAAACTGGAAGTTGCGCTTGAACAGATTGTCGTCACGACACCATAGTAGTGACGATGGGTGTGCATCAGCAGGCTGTGGCCCATGGACCATGCAGGGATAGAAGCCTTGTGCAATGGCTTCATCTCTGGACCTGGGTAGAAGATTCTTGTATAGGATGTCTCCCCACGGTCTCTTGATGGCATTTTTCTCAGCATATTCCTGGGTTACGAATCGGTATTTGAACCATTGTTCTGCCCAATATCTTTGAATCCATTGGATTCGGGTCTTGCGCTGATGGTAATCCTCTTCAGGATCTGTCTTGTACAGTTCTGAGAGTTCATCTGGCAGATCTCTGGATGTTTCTCCACGATGCTTTCTGCCACCCTTCCTTGCTGCTTTCTCTGAAGCCATAAACTTTAACTTGAAAGGCTTCAACACGTTCAAAGGCTTCAAAGGTTTTCGCTTGCTGGACCAACAGGAACTGGCTTCGGGAGAATTAATGTGATGCTGTAAGAATTCTACAAATGAATGCAGACTATGAGAACCAAAGGATTCTCCCATGGACATGTACCTGTGACAGCATTAAGGTGCAAGGGAAGGGGAAGAGGTCATATGCATTCTCAGAAGATTTTGAAGATAAATCAGTTTAGAAGACATTGACCTCATCGTGCGAAGACATTCACTCATAGATAAGGAGTTGGTTCCAGATTTGTACGAATCCACAGATCAGTACAAGTGAGGAATCTAACTACTTTGTGAAGCATAAGTGAATATACTAGGCATGTTATGAGATGCAGTATGAGAGAGATCTAACTTGTGTGAATAGAAACTGCTTGTGGTAGAAAGTGACAAATCCATAGGATCAACGGTGCTGTAAAAAGGAAGTTTTATTTACCACACTAAGAACTGCTAGACGAAGTGGAAGATGAGGCCGAGCAGTTCGATCTTCCGTGCCCTAACTTGGCGACGGAGGACACCTACGGCGGCGGCGGAGAGGACGATGTCTGCGGTCGGCGTGAAGACAGCGTCGGAGAGGTTGCGGCAGCGAAGCGCTTCGTCCCCGTCGTCGTCGAGGGCTAGCGGTGGCGCTAGGGTTCGTGCGAGAGTGGAAGAAGAGATAATGACCGCTGTGAAGTGTGTATTTATAGGTACATGGGCGGCACTGCGCTATTACACAGGTGCCCCTGGCGATTCGCGTCTGAGGAACACATGGCCATTATGCGGAATTTTGGGGTTTGTTCCACGTCCCACGCACGCCTTGATTGTCGGGTGGTCGTTCCTACTTCTCCGGGTTTCATGTGGAGGAATGAGCATTGAAAACGGACTTAATGGTTGTCTCTGTATCTTCTGCTGACAAGGACACAGAGAAGACATTCGACAGTTTCAATAGAATGCATATGATTTGGAGAGATAGAATTTGAGATAGAAAGCATAGAGAGGTTAGGGTCCGATCACATTCACTTAGTTCAAAAGATTCAACAATGAAGATATAGCTATAAGTGAATGTTGTAGAGAACAGAACACTAACATATATATATATATATATATATATGTATGTATATGTATATATATATATAATCAACATAGTGAAGATAATCATGAAGATATGTTGAGATCGAAGCCAAACCAAATGTGAAGACATTGCAAGGTAACGCCATGAGTGAAACACTTCAAAATAGAACATTTGGTGGTGGCGTTACCCATCGTATAGGAAGTATTAGACCCAGACACGGCGCACAATTATCGTGGCGCTCTGAAATCAAATTCCACATTAATGTATTCACACTTAGAATGTATGTCTTCATTGATTGAAGATATACTTCACTTCGTGTGTTGCACATCTAAGTCATCAATATGCATTAGGTTAGGATGTGTGCCTGATCACAGGACATTTGAGGATTCCAGGATATTTAGCTCACACCGTAACTTGCAAAATCTCTTCTCATCCAAGGGCTTGGTGAAGATATCTACCAATTGCTCTTCAGTGTTGACGTGTATGATATCAATATCTTCCTTCACAACATGATCTCTGAGAAAGTGATGACGAATTTCAATGTGCTTTGTCTTCGAGTGCTGAACTGGGTTGTTGGCGATCTTGATGGCGCTTTCGTTGTCACAGTAAAGTGGCACTTGCTTCAGATGAATGCCATAGTCCTTGAGTGTTTGCTTCATCCACAGAAGCTGAGCACAGCAAGATCCAACAGCAATGTATTCAGATTCAGCAGTGGAGAGAGATACACAGTTCTGCTTCTTTGAAGACCAACATACAAGTGATCGTCCCAGAAAGTGACATGTGCCTGATGTAGACTTGCGATCAACTTTGTCACCAGCATAATCAGCATCCGAGAATCCAACCAGATCAAACTCTGAGCCCTTTGGATACCATAATCCTAGAGTCGGGGCGTGAACCAAATATCGAAGAATTCGCTTCACAGCTAAGTGATGCGACTCCTTTGGTGCCGCTTGAAATCGAGCACACATGCAAACACTAAGCATAATATCTGGCCTAGATGCACATAGATAAAGTAAAGAACCAATCATGGAGCGGTATACCTTTTGATCGAACTCTTTACCATTGTCGTCGGGCCCAGATGATGTTTGGCTGGCATTGGTGTTGTGAAGCCTTTGCAGTCTTGCATACCAAACTTCTTCAGGCAATCTTTGAGATACTTCTCTTGGGATATGAAGATGTCGTTGCGTTGTTGTCGTATTTGAAGACCGAGGAAGAACTTTAGCTCCCCCATCATGGACATCTGATATTGCTCTTGCATCATATATCCAAACTCTTCACTGTACTTCTGATTGGTGCAGCCGAAGATAATGTCATCCACATATATTTGGCACACAAACAGTTCACCATCATATGTCTTCATGAAGAGAGTGGGGTCTAGGGGACCAGGTATGAAGCCTTTGCTCTTCAGGAAGTATTTGAGTGTGTCATACCAGGCCCGAGGGGCTTGTTTGAGGCCATACAGTGCCTTGTTGAGCTTGTATACCATGTCAGGATGTTTTGGATCTTCAAAGCCAGGCGGTTGTGCAACATACACTTCTTCTTCAATCTTGCCATTGAGAAAAGCACTCTTCACATCCATTTGATATAGAAGTATGTTATGATGATTTGCATAGGCCAGCAGTATGCGTATGGCTTCAAGTCTAGCCACATGAGCAAATGTTTCATCGAAGTCAATGCCTTCCACTTGAGTATATCCTTGAGCAATGAGACGAGCTTTGTTTCTGACAACTTGACCATGCTCATCTTGCTTGTTGCGGTATATCCATTTGGGGCCTATTATATTGTGCTTCCGTGGATCAGGACGCTTAACTAGTTCCCATACATTATTCAGCTCAAACTGTTGAAGCTCTTCTTGCATAGCTTGAATCCATTCAGGTTCCATGAAGGCTTCTTCAACTTTCTTGGGTTATGTTATTGAGACGAATGCGAAGTGCCCACAGAAATTTGCTAGTTGAGTTTCCCTTGAATGAGTGAGTGGACCGGGTGCATTGATGCTATCAATTATTCTTTCAATCTGCACTTCATTGGCAACGCGAGGATGTACAGGACGAAGATTTTGCTCTTGCTGATCATTGTCGCTGTTAGAAGGAATGTCTTCAGGATGAGCATTGTCTTCATGTTGATCAGGTGCTGAGATGATAAGTTCTTATTCGGGATGAGCTTCAGAAGGTATAATTTCTCCAGTTCCCATTAGCTTGATTGATTCACTAGATGGAACTTCATCTAGCACATTTGGCAGTTGCTCTCTTTGTGAACCGTTGGTCTCATCGAACCGCACATCCACTGTTTCAACCACTTTGTAATGAAAGAGATTGAAGACTCTGTAGGAGTGTGAATCCTTTCCATATCCAAGCATAAAACCCTCATGTGCTTTTGGTGCAAACTTTGAGGTGTGATGTGGGTCCTTGATCCAGCACCTTGAGCCAAATACTCTGAAGTAACTGACATTTGGCTTCTTGCCAGTAAGGAGCTCATAAGATGTCTTGTTCAGAAGCTTGTGAAGATAAACATGATTGATTGTATGGCATGCAGTATCAATGGCTTCAGGCCAGAATTTTCTTGGGGTCTTGTATTCATCTAGCATCGTTCTGGCCATCTCAATGAGTGTTCTGTTCTTGCATTCGACGATGCCATTCTGCTGTGGCGTGTACGGGGCTGAGAATTCATGTGTGATGCCCAAGGTATCAAGATATGTATCAAGGCCAGTGTTCTTGAATTCAGTGCCATTGTCACTTCTGATGTGCTTTATCTTGGCGCCATAATTGTTCATAGCTCGATTTGCGAAGCGTCTGAAGACATCCTGCACTTCAGTCTTGTAAAGGATTATGTGCACCCAAGTGTATCTAGAATAATCATCAACAATAACGAAGCCATAGAGGCAAGCAGCAGTAGTAAGAGTTGAGTAATGAGTGGGACCAAAAAGATCCATGTGAAGCAGTTCGAAGGGTCGAGTAGTGGTCATGATTGTCTTCGAGGCATGTTTGGCCCTCGTCATCTTCCCTACTTCACAGGCACCACATAAGTGATCTTTCTTGAACTTGACACCCTCGATGCCTATGACATGCTTCTTATTTGCCAGGGTGTGGAGGTTCCTCATGCCAGCATGCCCAAGCCTCCGATGCCAGAGCCAGCATTCTGAAGCTTTTGCTAGAAGACATACGGCAAGCTGTGGTCCTGCTGAGAAATCTACTACATACAGATCATCTTTTCGATACCCTTCAAACACTAGAGACTTGTTAGATTCCATTAGTACAAGGCAACGATATTTTCCAAATATTACAATCATGTTCAAATTGCAAAGCATTGAGACAGACATTAAGTTGAAGCCAAGGGATTCAACAAGCATGACTTTATCCATGTGTTGATCCCTTGAGATTGCAACTCTACCTAGACCCAATACCTTACTTTTACCAGTGTCAGCAAATGTGATGTGGCTCTTGTCGGATGGACGTAAGGTTGAGTCCATAAGAAGACTTCTTTTGCCAGTCATGTGATTTGTACACCCACTATCAATAATCCATTCTGAAGACGCTGATGTCGTACCCTACAGTGCAGTTAGGGGGATAGGCTTCACCAAGAGCATTGTGAAGCAAAAACATTTGACGAACCAATGGGTTATGAAAGCTTAGATCCAGATTAGGACTAATAGGGAGAGTAGCAAGCGATTCAGGAACGAAGTACAGAGTAAGACCATTCGGGCATTTGATCTTGCGCCCTACAAGATGTTTAAGGTCCCCAGCAATGGTGTCAGACGATTTTGGTTTTCTGCTGGAGACCTTTCCCTGCAAAAGAGAGTTAAGCTTTCTTAGCCACCCACATCTTCATGGGTGGCTGAGAAGCAATAAGTCTAAGTGCAGCATATGAGAATTTTGGCTTTGGAGCCCTAGCAAACAGTCTTGCAGGCGGACAATAGTACTCATAAGAATAAGCAGAATAGTTCTTGGTCTTATGAACATGGCGGTTTGATGAACCGCTCTCATATTCATATGCCTGAGTATGATTTCCCTGCAAAACATTTGCGTTAGTGCGACTCAGGTGAGTCCTCTGTCTGTATGAAGCCTTTGGACCGTATGAAGCCTTTGGTCTGAGGTTTGTCTTCTTCACGTGAGGTGTCATGATGACATTCACAGGAAGATTCTCCAGACACCTTTTCGGAACCCAGATCTTCTTCATAGGCGGTCCATTCCTGCAGTTAGTGCCAATGTACCTGGCAAACACTTCACCATTCTGATTCTTAAATAGTATATAGTTTGCATCAAAGGATTCATCAATGATAATGGGGTTAGCATAAGTGAAGCCAGATAGATTGGCTGGGTCTGCTGAAGGTTCCTTTGCAGCAACCCACATGGTTTTGGGGTACTGCTCAGGTTTCTAGTAAGAGCCATCAGCATTCATTTTCCTTACGAACCCAACACCCTCTTTCCTCGGGTTTCGGTTCAGTATGTGCTTTTTGAGGACATCACATAGTGTCTGATGCCCTTTAAGACTTTTGTACATCCCTGTTTCAAGCAATGTCTTCAACCTAGCATTCTCATCAGCAATAGCAGTGGTATCGTCAGCAGAGGGGTTAGTTACCACATCAACAGTTGAAGATATTGCAACAGTAGTAGCAGTAGAACATTCAGCAATAGAAGTAGCATTATCACGCTCAATGCATTTAAGACATGGTGGTTCAAATCCTTCCTGAGCGGGACTGATCTGTTTGGCGTGAAGTGACTCGTTTTCCTTTTGAAGATCTTCATGAACCGCTCTCAATTTCTCAAGATCTTGTTTCCTTTGAAGATAATCATAGGAAAGCTTTTCATGAGTTGTTGAGAGAGTTTCATGATGACTTTCAAGTTCCTGATACTTAACGTGAAGATTTTTATGTCTTCAATTAAGGATTCAGATCGAGTCATTTCAGCACCTAACAGATCATCGCTTCTGTCTAACAGTTATTGAATATGTTCCATAGCTTTCTGTTGTTCAGTTGCAATTTTAGCAAGTGTTTTGTAGCTGGGTTTTGAATCACAATCAGAGTCATTGTCACTAGATGTTTGATAGTGAGTAGTGCGTGTGTTTACCTTGGCACCGCGTGCCATGAAGCAGTAGGTAGAAGCGGAGTAGTCCTTGTCATTTGCATCAGTGTCGCTGACGAGGTCATTGTCTTCAGTATTGAAGATGGACTTGGCAACATATGCTGTAGCCAGACTTGCGACGCCTGAATCGGACTCCTCCTCAGACTCCACCTCCGCCTCCTCAGAAGCGGACTCCTCCTCTGAATCCATTTCCTTGCCAACAAACGCATGTGCCTTGCCAGATGAGCTCTTCTTGTGTGATGAAGACTTTGAGGAAGACTTGGAAGAAGACTTTGAGTATTTCTTCTTCTTCTTGTCGTCAGAGTCATATTCCTTGCTCTTCTTCTTCTTTTTGTTCTCATTGTCCCACTGTGGACACTCAGAGATGAAGTGGCCAAGTTTCTTGCACTTGTGACATGTTTTCTTCTTGTAGTCATGAGCAGAAGCTTCATCATTCCTTGAGCTTGATCGGGAAGACTTTCTGAGACCTTTCTTCTTGGTGAATTTTTGGAACTTCTTCACAAGCATAGCAAGTTCCCTTCCAATGTCTTCGGGATCATCAGAACTGCTGTCAGATTCTTCTTCAGATGAGGAGATGGTTTTTGCCTTCAAGGCACAAGTTCGCCCATAGTTTGGACCGTAGATATCTCTTTTCTTAGAAAGTTGAAACTCATGTGTGTTGAGCCTCTCAAGTATGTTAGATGGATCGAGTGTCTTGAAATCAGGACGTTCTTGAATCATCAGGGCTAGGATGTCAAACTAACTATCAAGTGATCTCAGTAGTGTCTTGACGACTTCATGTTTGGTGATCTCAGTAGCGCCGAGGGCTTGAAGCTCATTTGTGATGTCAGTGAGTCGGTCAAATGTGTGCTGGACATTCTCATTGTCATTTTGCTTGAAGCGGTTGAAGAGGTTGCGAAGGACACTGATTCTCTGATCTCTCTGGGTTGAGATGCCTTCATTGACCTTGGAGAGCCAGTCCCAGACCAGCTTAGATGTCTTCAAAGCACTCACACGGCCATACTGTCCTTTGGTCAGGTGACCACAGATGATATTCTTGGCAGTAGAGTCCAGTTGAACAAATTTCTTAACATCAGCAGCAGTGACACCTTCTCCAGCCTCGGGAACGCCGTTTTCGACGACATACCATAGGTCGACATCAATGGCTTCAAGATGCATGCGCATCTTATTCTTCCAGCAGGGATATTCAGTTCCATCAAAGACGGGGCATGTAGCAGAGACTTTAATTATCCCTGCAGTCGACATAGCTAAAACTCTAGGTGGTTAAACCGAATCACACAGAACAAGGGAGCACCTTGCTTTGATACCAATTGAAAGTGCGTTATATCGACTAGAGGGGGAGTGAATAGGCGATTTTTATGAAAGTCTTCAAAACGTGGGAGTTATGAAGACAAATGATAGAAATAAACCTAATACCCTGCAGCGGAAGGTAGACTACACTAGGAAAGCCATAGTCAAGTATTCAATAGAGTGAAAGCACAATGACTAATAGCAGCAATGTAGTAAGGATCAGGTAGGAAGATATTGTGAAGCCAGACAGAACACGCAGTCACTCAGTGAAGACAAAAGATAGTGCAAACATACAATGACTTCACAAGGAGTAACAGTAAGTAAAGGGAAGGGAAGATGAAACCAGTGACTCGTTGAAGACAATGATTTGTTGGACCAGTTCCAGTTGCTATGACAACTGTACATCTGGTTGGGGCGGCTAGGTATTTAAACCTTAGGACACACAGTCTCGGACACCCAGTCCTGAACATGCAGCTCAGGACACCCAGTCCTCATCGTATTCCCCTTGAGCTAAGGTCACACAAACCTCGCCCAATCACTCTGGTAAGTCTTCAAGGTAGACTCCCAAACCTTCACAGACTTCATTCACCGGCAATCCACAATGTCTCTTGGATGCTCAGAATGCAACGCCTAACCGGCTGGAGGATGCACAGTCCTCAAGTGTAATAAGTCTTCAGATCACACAGACAATAAGACTTAAGTGATGCCCAATTCTCTTTGGCTCTGGGTGGTTAGGGCTTTATCCTCGCAAGGAATTCTCTCTCAAAGGCTTCGAGGTGGGTTGCTCTCAAACGACAAAAGCCGTACTCTCAATCTGAGCAGCCAACCGTTTATGGTTGTAGGGGGTGGGCTATTTATAGCCACTTGGCAACCCAACCTGATTTGTCCGAAATGACCCTGGGTCACTAAGGAACTGACACGTGTTCCAACGGTCAAATTTCAAACTCACACGGCAACTTTACTTGGGCTGCAAGCAAAGCTGACTTGTCCGACTCTGGACAAGATTCGCTCTCATAGTCTTCACTCGAAGACATAGGTTTTGGTTAGGCATCACTTCAGTCATTCTGACTGGTTCTCTTGGACCCCACTTAACAGTACGGTGGTTCCTATGACTCAACATAAAAGAAGGAGAACTACGAAAGATCTAAGTCTTCGAGCTCCATAGGCTTCATGTGGTGTCTTCTCTTGTCATAGTCTTCAATGTGAATATCTTCATATACCACCTTTGACTTCAATGTCTTCATACATTTTTAGGGGTCATCTCTGGTAGGAAAACCGAATCAATGAGGGACTTCTACCTGTGTTATCCTGCAATTCTCACAAACACATTAGTCCCTCAACTAGGTTTGTCGTCAATACTCCAAAACCAACTAGGGGTGGCACTAGATGTACTTACATGTGTATTCCTATTGGATTTGTCCTAGGATCCAGTTTAGTTGCTTCTCTTTGGCATTGATGAGGCACACTAGGATAACCTCCAGAGTTACACGCAGGACTTGAGCTAACCCCCTTCTCCATCAGCGTGCTTGGGAGTCTGTTGGTGGATATAAAGAATCCGCGTGGGATTTCCGGCGTCACCCAATTAGGTGGAGGCGCAAAGTTGTGCGGATAGGGTTGCGACCCAGCATCTTGGAAGTCTCCATGTGTTTCGGGTGTCATCCATTTTTGGTTTGGAGCAGGTTGGTAATGTTGTTGGTGCGTTTGAGGTGTGACCCATTGAGGGGGTGGTGCAACGCGTATAGGCTTAGGATTGTGTACTTGCTGCTGGGAACTTCTAAGCTTCTTCATGCGTCTCTCGTCTTGCTGACATAAATGAAAAAATTGTCTATTAGCACACAAGTTACATTTGTCTATACCTTTGTAATTGAACTGAGCATTATTCACAGCCTGAACTTCTATTATAAAAGTGGTGTTCATGTACATATTTTTCCCCTTGGACAGGCATCACACTCTTAACTGAGCTGAGGATCTGCCAATACTTTTGTACCTGAACTGAGCACCCTTCACGGAATGAACCTCACATTCTGTTAATTCTACACTATTTGATTACTTATATGTACCTGAACTGAGCACTCTCCACAACCTGAACTTCTTGTTTTGCATAGGGGAAATACTGTCTACAGTTAAAAAACCTGAACCTTCATGAGTTTGAATGGTTGAACCACTAGTGCATAACAACCTGGCCTTCATGTGATCACATTCATGTTCTATTTTCCTTTTATTTTTTGTACACAACAATTACATACCAACCTAAACTCTAGCACACTAAATAGTTGAACTTCACATGTCTTTTCACATGTGAATGCACGCAGATTTTCTACTGTTTGTAGCCTGGACTGAGGCTCACAAACTACCTGAACTTCACATGGCTGTAAGTACGCAGATTTTAAAAAAGCTTTTGTATCCTGGACTGATGCTCACACACCACCTGAACTTCACGTGGCTATAAGAAAATAACAAACAGAAGGAAGAAGTTCAACCATACCCTGGCTAGAAGTTCAGCCAACCTTTTTCCAGCAGCTGATAGGCCACCTTGTGAGCAATTTGTCGCAGAGGTAGTAGAGGAACCGCACGACAACCCATGTCTTGCATAGGGCGTGCAGTTCATCTACACGAAGTAAGAAGGTCAGGCAAGGGAAGATTAAAGAAGAAGGCGGCAAGTGGGAGGAAGTTCATGTACCGTTGCTGGATTTGGAGGCGCCGCCGATGCTGCCTCCGCCACGGAGTTGCTCCGTTGGCCGCGTCATTCGCCGTAGCTTCCGTTGGGGCCATCATATACTCTGCCAAGGCGTCGGGACGTGAGGATGGAAGGAGGATGCGGCTTCCGAAAGTCCATGGCGGCTTCGCCGCGTCCAGGCGACGCAGGCTCCCTCGCGCCGGCGTCCTCCGTTGCTCGCTCGCCCGCGCGATGGTCGACCAGGAGGTGGGACGGAGGGGTGGCGGCGGATCCGGTCGACCAAGCTCTGGAGACGGAGGGGAGGCGGTGGATCCGGTCGGCCAGGAGCTGGAGACGAGGGTGGGGGAGGCGACGGATCCGACGAAGATCGGCGCGACCACGGGGGGATGTCGGGGGATCGAGGGGAGGAGGGGGCTGGGGCGGCTCGGGGTCGGGATCGGGATCAGGTGGCCTCGGGATCCAGTGTATCCTGTCGAGGCCGGCGGCAGTTCAGAAGTTCGGGAGGGCCCTGTCGGGCCCTATATAGGGGCTGCTGTGATCCAAATAACTATTCTAATCCTGGGATTAGAATAGTGTGTGTGTGTGTGTGTAGAATAGCACTATTTGATCCCAGGATCAAAATAGTTATTTGGATCACAGTCGGCCCTATAAGGGCCCGACTGGATGTTTTCGAACTCACCGAACCCGTGCACCCATGATCCGTTCCCAGATCCGCATCCCCTTGATCCCGTTCCTAGCCCCCACCCCCTCGAACCCATCCCTAATCCCCCCCTAATCCCCCACTCCCTTGATCTGCGGCTACCCTCCCCGAATCAGGCCACCACCGCCGCCGCCCTCCCGAATCACGCCACCACCATGGCCGCCCTCCCGAATCGCGCCACCACCGCCGCCCCGCCCCACGGCGCGCAGCTCCCGGCCTCCCAGTGAGCCGCCGCCCCGCCCCCGGCGCACTGCCTCCGTTCCTTCCAGCGCATTGCCGCCTTACCCCATGGCGCACAGCCGCTCCGAGAGGCCTCCCGACCACCGCCGGTGGGCGCTGCTCCACCATCCCCATGCCACACCCCTCCTCCCCTGGAGCTTTCCCAACAAGGATCTGGATCAGGGATCATCCAGGTGCTCGCCGTGGACGAGGAAGGCCACCAACCGCTGTGGGCGTGGCCTCCCGGCTCTGCCTCACCCATTCCTCCTCGCTGTTTTGCCTCTGGCCATGCCTGCGCCGGCGGCCCAACCATCCATCTCGAGTAATAAGTCCAATGCCTCACACGGGAGAAGTCTGTCCAGGTTCTGGCTGTGGGTCTCCCACAACACACTCGGCGACCTGCCCGAGGCCTGAGAGGTGGCCTGCCCTGTCCGCCGGCAGTGTATCCCATGCGCCGTCGCTGAGCTCTAGATGGCCCACCAGGCCATGTTGCACATCTGCTCGCCAACGCTGCTATGCACGCATTCACTGTTGTCGAGTTCCAACGCCACCATCTCTGACCTCCCAAAGCTGCCCTGGCCGCCCCACCAGTGCTGGTAGCTCCTGCACCGGCCGTCCCCCGAGCGAAACATTGCAAGACAGTATGCGCGGTTTTCAGTTGGGGGTCGGTTCGGAGAGATTTTTTCTTGTTTGTTGGTGTTTTCACTAACCACACATACTACCCGTAGAGTGGTTCTGCATGTAGTTCAATCGTCAATGTGTATATTACACGAAGGAAAAGTAAACAACATGTGTGGTTCAATTTGTATATTCTAGGAAGGAAAAGAAAAGACATGTGAACAGGAGTGTCAGTGCATGGTTGTAGTTTTTTCTGAGTGTGTCTGCAATTGATGGAGCTCTCATGATATTCAAAGATGAAAGCTAGGTAATTTTGAGAGAAAAGGAAAAGTTCAAAAAAGATAAACCCAACATTTCGTATTTATCTACGTTGGGAACTGAAAAAGGTTGTAGGAGTGTAGTTCACGTACACAAAGAATTGGTAGAAGAAAAATATGGCAGTACCCATCCTTGATGAATGCTGAATATTGTTCTTAGGAGAGGTTCATGTGTATAAAAATGTTGTTAATTATAAAACCATGAATTTGGAATTATACACTAATAAATTTTGAGAAGATTGAATATCAAATTTAGGCATTCGACAAAACTAGAAGATCATAAAAGAGACTCCGTGAAAGGTTAGAAAAAAATATTAGTTCATATGACAACCCCATGCTAGTTCAAAAATTAAAATCCATGAAGCTCAACAAAAAATAAACTAGTAATCTTAGAGTTCATAAACTAAACAAAAAACTTAAAAAAAAAACTAGTCCAGAGGGTACTGTCCGAAAATAAAAAAACATTTTGCAAAAAAACTCATGGAATTCCTAAACAAAACACGCGCTATTCATGGGAAAAACTTTAAAACTTGACACACGACATATGTGATGTACAGAGAAAAAGTAAAAAAAACATGGGTGACCACTTGGGAAAAATGTGACAACTCCATGGCACAAACTTGAGTAATTCACGTGGAAATTGCAAAAAAGTTAAAATAAAAAAATAAGAAGTTCAAATTAAAAAAATGAGCAATTTAAAAGTTTACAAAAAAGGATTTACCCCGTTTCTAAAAACCTAGAAGTTCAAATATAGTAACAGAGCGGTTCAATGTTTATCACAAAAGTAGGATTTTTTTTCTGTTACTAAAAAATAAATAAAACCAAGAAGTACAAATTTAAGAAATAGAGAAGTTCGATTATTATAGGATGCTCAGATTTTCCTCACTACCAAAAGAATAGAATCAAGAAGTACAAATTAAAAAAACAGAGTAGTTCGATCTATATAAAAAAACTCAAATTGTTTCATTTCTAAGAAAAGTAAAAGTATGAAGTTCAATTTTAAAAAGTTTTTGATGTTTACTTAAATATATTTTTGTGGACACTAAAAAATAAAATAGAGAAGTTAACATTAAATAAATGGAGTAGTTTGATGTATACGAAAAACTCAAAGTTAGATGTTATCACAAAATTAGGAGTTTCCCCCTTACTAAAGAATAAATCAAGAAGGTCAAATTTAAAAAATAGAGCGACATGGAAACAAGAAGGTCCACTACCACACGTGGAAATAATAACTTCAAAATTAAATAACAAGAAGTTCAACTTTTAAAAATAGAGCGCTTCAAAATTTCACAAAAAAGATTAAGAAAAAAAATCACGAAGTCCATATTAAAAAGATGGAGAAGTTCGATGATTATAGAAAACTCAGATTTTCCTCGTTATTAAAGAATGGAAGCAAGATGTTCAAAAATTAAATAACAAGAAGTTCAACATTTAAAAATAGAGCGCTTCAAAATTTCATAAAAAAGGATTAAGAAATAAAACCAGGAAGTCCATATTAAAAAGATGGAGAAGTTCGATGATTATAGAAACTCAGATTTTCCTCGTTATTAAAGAATGGAAACAAGAGGTTCAAAATAAAATAACAAAGAAGTTCAACTTTTAAAAATATAACGCTTCAAAATTTCATAAAAAAGATTAAGAGATAAAACCAGGAAGGCCATATTAAAAAGATGGAGAAGTTCGATGATTATAGAAAACTCGGATTTTCCTCGTTATTAAAGAATGGAAACAAGAAGTCCAAAAATAAAATAACAAGAAGTTCAACTATTAAAAATAGAGCGCTTCAAAATTCATAAAAAAAAGATTAAGAAAAATCATGTGAAAAATTCATTAAAAAACTCAAATATTTTCACATAACCGAGAGAGGTTCGGGTTGATAACTGCCAGAAGTTCATGTACTACACGGTGTGCATGTTGTATTAAAAAAAGAATAAAAAAGCAAACACTAAAAGTTTTGTTGTTACAAGTTCAAGTGCTTCGTCAGAGAAAATTAAAAAAATTATTGTGAGAGAGATTTGTACAAAAGAAATATCATTTGTGTAACACTGATGATGTATGAGAAAATTACAAACGAAAATACATCACAGAAGTTCAACTGAAAACAGCAGGAAGTTCAATTACTACAGTGGATGAATTTTAGATGAAAAACTTTTAAAATCGCCGCGAGTATGAAAAAACGATCAACACAAAAAAGTTGCATGTTTACAGCAGCTTTCCAACGGTATGTCATTTGCTCAATTCCGGTGAGTGGATGAAGAACTACGAGCAGTGGATGGAGAGCTACGAGCAAAAAAATCACGTGAAAAACAGAGTGAAGTTCATGTACATTCGTCGAGAAGTTCAAGTTCCTCACGCGGTGCATTTTCGAAGAATCTGTTTCGCGATAAAGGCAGAACGAATGATCTCGCCATTTTCGAAATTACTTGAAAACGGCTAGGAATTATAGAAAACCATCAACATGAAAAAGTTTCGCATTTTCCTTAGCTTTTCAGCGGTATATTATTTGCCCCATTCCGATAAAGTTTGTAAAAATTACTGCGAAAATACGTTTATAGCCATTTTCAAAACTGACATTAAACCGTAATGAATTAGGAGAAACAATATATATAGAAAAGTTTCGCATTTGTTCAAACTTTCCAACGCCATATCATTTGCTGCATTCGGACGCACGGTTAAAAAATTAGCTCAAAAATACGAACTCGGTGGAACTCGTACCGTTTTCTAAATTACTTCTAAACCATTCAAAATTAGAAAACACTTTTAACATAAAAAGTAGCGCATTTTCATAAGCTTTCCAATGCCATATTATTTGCCTTAATTGGATTAGCCGTTTAGAAATGGCATCAAAAATACGAACTCGGGTGTTCGGTTTGCGAAATTTTATGATTTTCCGAATTACTCTTTAACCGTAGGGAATTAGAGAAAACTTTCAACATGTGGAAGGAGCGGTTTTGCAGCAGCTTTCCAATGCCATATTATTTGTCTCGTTCCGATAAACGGTTTAAAAATGCGATCGAAAATACGATTCACGTTTTTTGTATGAAGAAAAAACGATTTTCAAAACTGCTCTTAAACTGCTTACATTTTGCCAAAAAATTAACTTGGGTCATGATACTGATGTCCATAGCTATCCAACGGTATATCGTAAGCCCCATTTGAACACCTTTTAGCTGAAGTTCAACCTAGTACTCGGGGAAGGTCAGGCGCGTTACTCGGGAAGTTCATGTTGTGATCAGAATATTATTCTGATCCCGTGATCAGAATAGTGTTTATGTATATATATATATATATATCATAGCTTTGTGAAAAGGACTTACAATGCTTTATGTTTTTTGGCCTAGAGTTATACCTGCATCGCAGTGAATATCATTGTTAGATCAAAGGAGACTTTCTAAACTGAGCAACTATAGTCCGTCAAAGATGCCCTACTTTATTGCTAATTGTAGATTGTCGTTCAACAATGCACATATAAGTTACTTTCTAATATGTTTATTCTTTCCAGCTTTGACAATATATTAAATAACTAATAAGCTTCCACATTCATGTTATTCATAGATTACATGCCAAATATTTTTCTGTTATTTCAGAAAAATATAACAATTTTGTTGGCATGTACGTGCACCTAAGTAGTTTTGTTATTCGCAAAACCTCATTATTCAAACTTTGGACTTTCAATGTTATCATGTTTAGTGTTATGTTTCTTCCTTTAGGGAACATTATGGTCCCTACTTGATTATACAAAATGAATAAATAGGGTAATATTACATGGCCACACTTGACCTTGTTGCTTGCATTATTGTGTCTTTTGGCAAGGATAAAATTATCATTTGGAGGAGAAAAGAGTGATGAAACCACACATGATGCATATGCAAAAGACATTCCCTAGATGACCCTATATTCCTATTATAAATCATTGTGTACCTTTTAAGTTTACCCTGTTTGCAGCGAGCATCAACCTTTGTTTGACAAAACATCTCCTCATTTATTCAAGTGTCAAGATAGTGGCATCATTTACAAGCTTTTGGATGATCGCGCTCGGGGCAGAATCCATCCAAAATACGAGAGGAGAAAACTTAGCTATCCTAGCTAGTTCATGAGCTACTTGATCACACTCTCTAACACAGTGTTCATATATTACACTGTTAAAATCTAAGGACATAAAAAAGCAATCATCAAATATTGCACTAGCAATTAAAGATGAGTAGCCATCTTTTAAAGCCTGAATCACCTCAACGCTGTCTGAATTAATTCCGATCTTGGTAACGCCCACTGTACGCACAAGGTTCATGCCAAATCTGACCGCGGTAGCCTCAGCCGTGAAGGAACCAAAGCATATATCAATCTTTTCGTTAGCAGCAGCAATAAACTTTCCTGTGTGGTCTCATAGAACTGCTCCAAGTGTTCCTTCTAGAGTATACACATCATACCCAGCATCAACATTTAACTTCATATATATCCGGGATTCACCCAAGCAGCCACTCTCAGCTTTGCTTGCGGACTGCATGAAATGATGAAGTTTGCCGCAAGACTTCTAACTACCATGTTTATTTGGTCTGCACCCTGAGTTGGCTCTCCATGTGTTAACTTCCTTCGCTCATACCACAAATACCAGGTAGCAGTGGCCACTATTTCTCTCAACTTTGGCAAACCCAGTACGTGAATTTCTTGCTCCACCATACAAAGCAAGTTTTGAAGTATGACCTCACCTGCCCTGATCACGGCGCATGCCTTCTTAATAATGTCTCCCAAAACAAGCAATTTCCACACATCGAACAAGAGATGTTTAATTGTATCAGGTCCAAGTTTGCAAGAAGGGCAGCATGGATTGATTTTGAGATGCTTATTGGCCAGTACCGAATGACATGGGATCGCGCTGTGAAGCGCCCTCTAGATAAAAATGTTTATCTTTGCTGGACACAATAAGCTCCAAACTGAATCCCAATTGTCACTTTGGGTAGACATACCTTCCGTATTCTGTATCTTGTGTTCAAATTGGTACTGCCATACCACATGATAGGCTGAGTGCACAGAAAACGATCCTGTTTTAGAAGCATTCCATGCAATTAAGTCTCTCATTTCATGCGAAGGAAGGGGTATTGCCAGGATCCGTTGGGCATACAAATCCCAGAATGCTTGCCTGATCAATGATGCGTCCCACTCTCCTGATACAGGATCTATAAGATCACTCACACGAGTAAGGAGATTGTTTCCCCTGATTGTAATCACCTTTCGTGATGGAGATTTTGGTATCCACTCATCCTCCCAAATTTTTATGTTCTTTCCATCACCAACTCTCCATATATGCCCAATCTTTAAAGTTTCAACACCTACCATAATGCTTTGCCAAGTATATGAGGCTTTACTTTTCAACTTGGCACTCATGGGATCACCATCTGGATAATATTTCGCTTTTCAAAATCTGTGCACATAGAGAGTTTGGGTTATAGATAAGACGCCAAGCTTGTTTAGCCAATAGTGCAAGGTTAAAGCAATGAATATCTCTGAACCCCATGCCTCCTTTTTTTCTTCGGTATGCACATCTTCCACCAAGAAAACCAATGTATCCACTTATGATTAGCATCACCACCCCACCAAAATCGAGATATCGAGTCTATGATTCCTTTGCAATTTTTTTAGGAATTTTAAAGACTGACATCGCATAAGTTGGCGTGGCTTGTGCTATTGGTTTAATAAGGATCTCCTTACCTCCTGAAGAAAGGCATCTTTCCTTCCACCCATTAAGCCTCGGAACTAATCGATCAACCAAATATTGGAAGCTGTCAGTTTTATCAAGTCCAAGTGTAGCTGGCAATCCCAAGTACTTATCATTCAATACCTCTGTCATAACATCAAGACATGAATAAACCTCGGCTTTGGTGTCTACATTCGTGCTCGGGCTGAAAACATACTCGACTTGTCCACACTCACAAGTTGCCCAGAGGCAGCACAGTACATGTCCAGAATAGATTTTAAGCCGGCAGCATTTTGGACATTAGATTTCATCAATATTAATGAATCATTAGCAAAGAGAAGATTTGTGATTGCAGGTGCTTCTCGGCAAACCTTGACTCCCGTTAAATCTCCACTCAGTTCTGCATGGGAAAGCAGGGCCGTCAATCCTCCAGTACAAAGGAGGAACAAGTACGGGGACAATGGATCACCCGGACGTAACCCTCTGGATGGTTTAAAAGCTTCTATCTGAACTAAGTTGTATCTCACTCTATATTCAACCAAGGAAACACACATCATAATTAACTTAACCTAGTCGTCATGAAATCCAATCTTTAGCAGAATTGTCTCCAGGAAAACCCACTCAACTATGTCATAAGCTTTATGCATGTCAAGCTTCACTGCACACCATCGCTCCTTTCCAGTCTTTTTATTCTTAATAGCATGCAAACTCTCATAAGCAATAAGCACATTATCAGTTATTAGCCTTCCAGGGACAAAAGCGCTTTGAGTTGGACTAATAATATCTGGGAGCAAAACCTTAAGCCGAGCAACAATCAATTTTGAGATAACCTTATAAACTACGTTGCATAGACTGATGGGACGAAACTGAGAAACTCTCTCTGGAGTATTTACCTTAGGAATCATAACAATCGTGGTGTCATTCCAGCCTGGTGGCATCACTCAGAGTTTACTACATAAAGAACCTCTTCGACAGGATCATCTCCCAGCATGTTCCAAAATCTTTTGTAGAACACTGCATGAAGGCCATCCGGTCCTGGCGATTTAAAATCTCCTATAGAGAAAAGGGCCTTCCTCACCTCTTCGAAAGTGTATGGCTCCATGGCCACATCATTCATCACCCCAGTTACATGTGTTTAAACTTTGCTTAGAAGATTGTCATCTGGCACAGTCACTTGCGAGGTAAATAGATTTTTGAAGTAACCAGAATAATGGTGTTAATTAAGGTCATCAAAACTCTCTTTCCAAACTCTTGAGTCATCCAGCAACCTCTTAATACAATTCCTTTTCCTCCTAGCACTTGCAGCCTTGTGAAAGAATGAAGTATTCCTATCTCCATGGAGGAGCCAGTTGGCTCACCCACGCTGCAACCAAGTCAATTCTTCCTGATCTAGCAGGTTCTCAATAAGGATTTGAGTTTCCTTCAACTTCTGGCGTACCTCCATAGTCAGCGGTCCTCTTCTCAGCTTCTCTAGTTCCTTCATCAACTTCTGTATTCTTTTCTTAGGCCCCTGAAGTGTATTTCTATCCCACTGGTGTAAGTCATCCTTAATTGCTTTTGTGCGGTCCGAAAGTGAAGGCCCAATCCCCGCAAGCTTAGCTCTTTCATAAGCAGTGTGGATTATCTCATCCAATGTAGCTTCATTCAACCACCTTGCTTCAAACTTTCTTTCCCCACAAGGTTTCTGTCCCATAGCAGAAGCAAAATAATCAGTGTCCAATAGAATCGGTCTATGATCAAAGTGGACGTGGTGTTCATGAATCAAGCCCGCAAACGGGAACATAACAGCCCATTGCTCATTACAAAGGCCTCTATCTACGCGCTCTCTGATTACTCCACGACTCCAGGTAAAATGATCTCCAATAGTCGTGACTTCTTGTAGCTCACAATCATCTACACAATCTCTGAAATTTTGCATGTATTGTTGTGGTCTAACATTCTTGCCTTCCTTCTCACTCACCACCAAGATCTCATTAACATCCCCCAAGACCAACCAAGGTCCCGTTGAATTACCATGAAGGTTCCTCAAATATGTCCATGACAAGTGCTTCTGATCCCAGTTAGGTTCTCCATAGAAGCATGTCAATCTCTAAGCCATATAATTACCTTCCATGACAAATCCATCAATGAAATTAGGCGAATAATAATTTAAGACCACTTCATTAGAAGGGTTGTAAAAGAGTACAAGCCCTCCCGACCGACCATCACTCTCAACAATATGAGTAAAATCAAAACCTAGTTTCAGCTTCAACTCATTTGCCTTATCTTTGTTCAGATGGGATTCAGACAAAAAGAAACATATCTGCTTTCAAACGCCCTTGAAGATCCAAGAGCTCTCGAACTGCCATGGGAGAAAGCATGCCATGCTAGGGTTTTCATTACTCCCGGCAGTCCTTTGCCGGGGAAGATCCGATTAGATGGAAAGTGAGACTGCAGAAAACTTGCCGAAGGAATCAACCCGTACTACAGTAAAGGAGAACCGATCACTGCCAACCAGCGTCGAGATAGAACACCAATCGCTGCAACAAACAGCACCGGGACAGAACACCGATCACTGCAACAGACAACGCCGGGACAGAAAGCTTGAAGAAATCCGAAGTGGACTTCAGATCCGATCAACAACCAAGTTCCCTATGCACCTGCATCAGGGAAGCTGTACGCAGCAAACCAATGGAAGAAATCCTCATGTCGTGGAGACAAATCACACAGCATAGGTCAACACATGATTGCCGCACCCGCCACCGTCGGCGACAGCGGCCAAAACCCTAGCAGAGTCGCCCTTCCTCTTCTGATCAATTTGGGGGCGTTTCCTTATTTGGCGTGAGAGTTCATACCAACTTCTTCATGCCACTAAGCCTCCATGATGGTTGGATCTCCTACATGTGCCCAGCGAGCATCAACCTTCATTGTTGCCACTATCCATTTTTTACGGGAAAGACTCCTCAGGGATTATGCTGATTGGTGTGATGCTTCTTTTATTTGGAAGATATTGGCCTTTATTATGGATCTTTCACGGCAGTGTCGTACATGAACAACTTGCAGTTATCTTATTTGCATGGATAAATACATGTTTTGCTAAGCTATATGTGTTGGTCTTACTCATGCATCCATAAAGATTTTTTGTCTTCGAGTTCAACAATTGATATGCAAATTTAGGTTCTGTACATGGATGCCATTATTTTTATTTCATTCAGATTCAGCATCTCGCACTAATAATGTTGTTTACAAATTTTGTGTCTTCCTTTTAGCTTGCTACAACTTTCCAGTGTGTCATGTTTACCTAAATTATATTGTTATTATAGTTAGAAGATTGCATTCTGCTTGTCTTCCATTTTTTTTCATAAAACATTATTTGGTACAAAGATCCTGATCTGATAATGATGCTTTCAGTTATTTGGAAGACATACTCAAAACTGACAATGTATCATCATGATGTGTTTTTAGAGGAAAGGCATCAGCCCGACTTTATAAATAAAGCCACCAGGCAACGTTCAAGACAAACAAACAAGCAGACGACCACAACCAAAGTCCAATAGAAGGAACGATGGTACATGGCGCACAAGCCACATCCTCGGCACGCGGGCCGGAACTAAGAAACATGAAAGGTAGTCAAACGACGACAACCAGTAAGCCAAAAGGTCACCCAGGACAACTAGCCACGTGGCTCCTGCCTTGATAAAGAGGACGCTAAAGCCCGAATTTTAGAAGATAGGAGGTCGAAAGCATCGCAGTCTTCCGCCTTAGTCAATGATCTTCATTGCTGCAGGAACAAGCATGGTTTAAATAAGCAATCAATAGGTTTGGAAGGAAAAAATATGTTCAATCGTAAACTTATTTCTAGTTGTCCACAGGGCCCGGCGAACCGCAGCAAGGCCGACCTAGAATAAACGATTTGTGACCCCCACTTGGCCATTGGACACAGCCTGAAGTTCAGAGAAGGAGGAAGGGCTCTAAGAGACCTGAAGCCACGACCTAAAGCAACACCAAACCACCTTGGTCAACACACAGTGAAATAAAATGTGGTTCATGTCCTGTCTCCGCAAAGCGCACAACTGTCCGATCCCGGACCATTGCGTTTACGTATTTGATCAGCCACAGGCAGACGGCCCCTGAAAGCTTGCCAAAGAAAGATATTCACCTTAGGGGGAATATGGGTACGCCAAATAGGTCTAGACTTGTTAGTGGGGGTGCCGTCAATCAAATTGGAGTAAAGCGACTTAACAGAGAAACGACCAGACGAAGAGTGGGGCCAGATCACCGGGTCTTCTCTCTTCGAGAGCACGGGGATGAAGGCAACAAGACGCTGCCAGTCATCCAACTCTGCAGGGGACAACGAGCGATGGAAGGCCAGGTCCTAGTTATTGGCAGATAACTCCGCGATGGAGATATCCTGGTTTAGACAGTAAGAAAACAACGTGGGGAAAGCCACCGGGAGGGTAGAGTCTCCACACCACCTGTCTAGCCAAAAACGAGTCGAAGCACTGTTACCAACCACAAACTTAACGTGGTCCTTAAAAATGGGGCGGACCTTGACAAGATCTTTTCAAAATTGAGATCCTCCCTGAGAAGAGGCAAACATGGGATTAGAACTAGGAAAGTACTTAGCATTAATAAGTGATAGCCACAATGTGTCCTCCTCCGTGGTCATGATTTTCCTCCACCATTTGACCAGAAGGCACTTGTTCATAATATCAGTGTTCAGAATACCCAACCCCCCAAGGTTTTTGGGCCTGCACATAGCTTTCCACTTAACCAACCTGTATTTTTGTCCGAAGCATTCCAATAGAAAAGCACCCCTATGCTTATCAAAACCATTATGAATACCAGTCGACATGAGATAGAATCCCATGATATATATAGGAAGGGCATGTTTACTAGTAAGGGTAAAGAGGCAAAAAGAAAAACTCACCTCATAGATACTGAAGCTTGTGCAACCAAGAAAACGAGCACACAAAATTGTCCCAACGAACACTAAACTTGTGTTGTACGAACTCAAGAAGAGACATTATCTTGATGGGACGCAAAGCGTAAGGATTCCAATGATTTTGCACAAACTCTACTCAAACATTGTCTTCCTTTATACATTACCAGCAGAAGGACCGACTGTTTCATCACATGATGACAGAGGTAGACTTTTTGCAATGTACTGCTCCCTTCATTAAGTCTTTTTTTTAAGATTTCAAATAGACTACAACATACGAATGTATATAGACATGTTTAAAAAAAAGGTTTTTGCCCCACTTTATAAATAAAGAAAACCGCCATAAAGCACACATATAAGGACTAGTTCAAACACACACACCTAAGTCTCACAAACAAGTACGAAGGTTCTACTGAGGACACGGCTCAACAAACCCAAGAAAAAAACATATAGACATGTTTTAAAGTGTAGATTTACTCATTTTGTTTTGTATATAGTCCCTTGTTGAAATCTCTAAGAAGACATATATTTGAGAACAGAGGGAGTATAAAGAAAATATTTGTAGCCGAAGGAAGGGTGCGGCACCCTCTCTCTCTCGCCTGTCTTGCCCAAGAACGGACCAGAGACAGGGGGGGTTGCAATGCCCGGTCGGATCGGGAAACGCCGGCTGTCGCACGCGTTCCGCGCACCGAGGACCACATGGCCACATATGCCCCCTGCCATCTTTGAAGCACCAAAACGAGGCACAGAATCAAAATACGACCCGAGCGGCACCAGACTTCGGACGAAGCGCTACAGCAGCAAAGGAAGGATATCTCGGGCATTCATTTCGACCTTATCTGTCGATCGCCGTGACGACGCGTCACGCCTTGCACGAGTCGGCCGCCGCAGGTAGCCCACGGGAAACGCGAGAGCGGTCCGGCCCCGGCGCGCGTAATAAAAGGCCGACCGACCGGTGGTCTCGGACGCCCCTCGCTTTCAGACCCAGCCGTCGCCGTCTCCCAATTCCTCCGCAGGGCCCCCCTCCACTCCTCTGACCCTCTCCCCGTCTTCAGCCGCGTCCCGGCTGTCGGCGACCCGCCGACGTTCCCGTCGTCGCCGTCGCCATGGTTAGTCATCCCGCCTCCGCCTCCCCCTTCCCCGTCTCCCCCTTCCCCGTCTCCCCGTCCGTAGCGTTGCCTGTTCTGCTCGGTTCTGTCGAGAGGAATCTGTCTGCGAGTGTCGGCGTTTAGTCGGGGAGCTGTTGTGGCAGATCCGGCGTGCCGTTCGACCGTGGCCCTTTTCAGGAGGCTAGCCCCGCGTGTTTTGTTGTCCGATTGGATGAATCGACGGTTTATCTTTGGCTTTTTCTTGGACAGGACCTTGACTGGGGTATTGTATTGTATATGTAGATTCTCTTCTGTGTGGAAGAAAAGAACATTCGCTTTAGGAGGATCTAACTTTTTCAAAGGATGCACGCTTTTCGTAGGATGCACTTTCTAGCGAGTTCTTTGTATTAACTCTTGTCTATGCTTTAGATCTCGTCAATATCACGCGAAGAAATCTTAGCACTGTATTTGTGGAGGTGTTCGTGGATACAAGTTATATTTTCAATTAAAAAAAGATATGCAAGTTTTGCTTGAAGATCTGCGTCTGTATATGCAGTTTGTGCTATGCATACGTTTGCGTGGCTTCCTGCAATTTAGATTGTTGGTTTCTGTTATGTGTGGTAACATGTCTTTTATTGCACCCTAGCAAAGTTTCAAGTTTATACTTTAGTATATACTCCTAAGTAGTGTGCCAGGGGTTGAATGGTTCCAGATTATTAATGATCTATGCCTATTTTGGACGAGTTTTTGCAATATCATTACTCGGCGGGGACGGACGGTTCACCTCCTTGGTCGCTCCTGATGTGAGCCTTTAGATCTGTTACTAACGGCTGATATGATGATCTTTTCTACTGCCAAAGTTAGAATATAATTACCCGCAACTGCCACTACTAATATACAGTAGTAACTGATGAGGGTACTGCATAGGCTAATTTTAGCATCACGGTTTCGTTGCATGTTGGGGCTAATGTGTTGATCCGTAAGAAAAATAACTTATTATTGGGTAATCTAATTTGATGTTCCTATCAATGCATGGGTATTTAGCTCGCATTTGGAAAATGACAAACTGCAAGTGGGTTCACTTGCACTTTTTTGTTGAAAGGTGACATTTGTGTATTTCAGAATCTAAAGAAACCTAGAAGTTTGATCGCATTTCTGTGGGTTAGCCATCTTATTTGGTCAATGATATCAAGCAATTTTATTATGTACTCCTTTCCTCACTTGCTTCTCTTGATTTTGGCGCTTGCCACCACAGAATATTTTTGGCTCATCGAGAGAGTATTAGGACTCTTATATTTTGAATTAAGATCTAACAATTAGTGATTTCTCTTAATAATTAGAGTTTACTAAATTGAGAGCTAGATGTTTTTTTTCTATGTGATTCTGGCCTATTTCTATATTTTCCCCACGAGCCTTGTCATTGCTTTTGTTTTGTCATTGCTTTTGTTAACTGTATAATAATAGATCTAGCAAAAGGAACAAATGTCATAGTTCATTGAGTAAACCTTAACTTTACAATTTTACTATATTTATGAGTCAATTCTAGAAGTCTACCTTGCTCGTCCATACCTGTTACGTTCTTCCTAACGGACAAATCAAACTCCATCCCCTTGGCAAATTTGGATAAATCATCTACCCAAATGAGAAGCAAAGAATGGGTAACACCCAAACCATCGAAAATAGGACGCAAATGGACTTCAGTTAGCTCGTGATGGCATCATAGGGCTTAGCTTGATTAGTCTTTGCTGTATGGCTAAAAGGTGCAGTCTGTACTGTTTAGCATTACTGGCATCGAGTATGGAATTAGTGTGTTGTTCTTGAAACTATTTAACATCATTATGAATGTTATTTCGTTGACTCAATATCCAAAATAAACAATGCTTATGTGCTACCTTTTTACTGTTTTTTTTGTGCAGACTACCTCAAGACGTGTTGCTGATAGGAAAATTGCAGTATTTGAGAAGAATATCACGAAGAGGGGTTCTGTTCCCGAGACAGTCAAGAAAGCAAATGATTATCCTGTTGGACCTATCGTGCTTGGTTTTTTTGTCTTTGTTGTTGTTGGGTCATGTAAGTTTCTGCATTTATGTTGTTATGTTTGAGTTGTTGATCGTACACTCCAGTTGTTTGGTATGTCAGCTTACCAACCATAACATCTCTGAACAATTTTCTTCAAATAACTGGACCAAATTAAAGACAATCCTGATAAGTTCTTACTCGTAGGAAAATAGTCCCTCTGTCCCATAATAGTTGTCGCTCAAATGGATGTATCTAGTACTGAAATATGTTAGATACATTCATTTCAGCGAAACTAATATGGGACGGAGGGAGTAACATGCAATTTTTTTTATCAAGTGCACAGAGCTCTTGTGTTTTATGGAAATTTGATTGTGCTAAACTGCTATGTTAAGTAGAGGCAGAACTGGTAGCGTTGTGGTAAACTGCTTCTCTGTAGAGAACAGAACTTGCAATCTTAAAGCAGCATGGCAGTAGTGACAATCTACACCATTGCTTTGTATTTAAAAATGTTGAAACTGTAACCCTGTTCTGATCGATTCACGTATGGTCCCATGGTTTGCTACTGGTGGGTTATTGAAAGCTAATATTACCATCCATGGGGCATTAGCTACTATCTAATCTGATGCAAAGCAATAATTTATTTTTGTAAATATCATAGAACTTCTGAATCACATTAAAGAGTTCTGAAATGATCAAGCAAAGGAAACTATTGACAGTTATTTCACTCTGGAAGTGAGAAACCCTGCTGCTATTTGGGTCTTCGTCAATAACATCAACAGTTACTTCAAATTCCTTGGGCATAGATTTATGAACTGATTGTCTTGTCGACTCTTTTCTCCATGCAGCTCTGTTCCAGATCATCAGGACAGCCTCAAACGCCGGTCTCTTCTGAGTAGATTGGTGCTATGCTTATAGTGACCATGAACAGGGCTGTCATATGCAGTTGGTTGTCGGTTTAAAATTAGAACTGAATGAGATAGCTGGTACTCTTGTGATGCTTGTTATACCTCTTACCATTGTACTTGGTGGAGTTTAAGTTATATGGAGGTCATGCCATTGGACTGCTAATCTGTGTTTCTCAGGGCCTCAGGCCATTGGAATTATTCCATTTTATATCCGGTTATAATTTGCTTTGCATATTTGATTTAATTGTGTTCGGTTGGTCCTAGTCGTCTTTGCGACAATCTACTGACTCAAAATTTACAATGGGCCATAGGGCGCTGTCCTTTGGCACTCGTTCCCATTTGGCGCAAAATCATCCAAGTGGAGGATTGCAGATTAATACTGAGATCAAGAACGTCGCGCATGTGGGGATCTGGTCAACTTCAGAAGATCAATCCCCAAAGCAGCGACCCAGGTTATTTTTAGGTGATGCATCTTTTTAAATCTTCCTTGCTTATGCGGAGTACAATTGTTTACGGCATACAGTACAATACTATCTCTGACCCGGTCTGGTTTTACTGGTCACTGGACCTTCTCAGCCTACACTTGCTCCTGGTAATTAGGGTTGTTAAGGTAGTTGTTACTACCCTTACTCCAGGGAGTAATAATCAACCACTTGGGAGAGTGGGAGGGGGTTTCTTGGGCGTGTGATACTTGGTTTCCGGAGGAGTTTGTTAAAAGAAGTTTCGGTATGAGTTTGTTGCATGGCGGTTTAGATTAGTGCAACTGCGTCAGTCATGGAGGGGAGATGAGAAAGGTCGGAACTCCACCTTCCCAGACAGATCCTTGCCTTCGAGCTCGTGTCTTTGGCGCAAGGACGCCAGGAATCCACCGTGCGTCCGTGCGTGATGCCTAAAGGAGGATTCGTGTGGAGGGGTTCATTCTGCGGGAATGAAGAGGATTGCAGTCGAGGGATTCTTCTCTCGCCGCTGAAATGCTGATCGGTTTATCTTACTCAGGTTCGTAGGCAAATGCCAACCTGCAGGTCCGGCATTTGCCTCTCTTTCTTGCTTTCTTTCTTTGGATCCAATTCGTTGTGAAGAGGTGATTCCTTTTTTGAAATAGTATAGGTGAAGGTGGCATGCACGGCGCGGCACGCCGGAATGAGTTGTTCAATTAACAATTTCCACGCGGCTCACACTTCTTGACCTCATCTTGTTACGTGATCACCACCAATGTGCAGAGTGCCTGACGGAAAGATCGCCGGAGTTGGCCTGGTTCCCCGAAGATGGCGAAGCACGGAAGGCGCCCTGTAAACAAGTATGCATTTGCCACCGCCGTGCTCTCGACTGCGACGCCCATCTTCTTGGGCTACGGTGAGAATGAACTCACACGCATGCAAGTGTATATGGCTCCGTGTTGTCCATTGCCACACTGCTCAATTTGCAAGCACGTGTCGACGCAGACCTGGCCATGGTGAGCAGCACGGCCGTGCTCGCGGACGCCGACCTGAGGCTCCTGGCGTGCGTCGTGGTGCTCTCCTCCCTCGTGGGCGCGCTTACCGCCATGGTGGCGCAGTGCCTCATCGGTGACCGCCGCACTGTCCTCCTGTCGGCCGTGGTGCTCTGCGTCGGCGCGCTCACCAGGGGGCTCGCCGCTGGCCCCGCGGCGTTCACGGTCGGTGTCTTCATCAACGGCATCGGCATGGGCCAGGCGCTCATGATCGTCCCGGCGTACGTCGCCGAGCTCTGCCCCTCCTCGCTGCGCGGCGCCCTCACCTCCCACCCGGACGGCTTCGTGTACCTCGGCTGCATCCTCGGTTCCCTCTGCTACTCCACGGGCTTCGTGAAGCTCCCGGCGCACCTCGCCTGGTGGCTGACCATAGTCTCCGGAACGGCCGTTCCGGCCTCGCTCAGCTTCGCCGCCCTTCTCATGCCGGAGTCACCCCGGTGGCTCGTGGCCAGGGACCAGATGACCAAGGCCCGGCGCGTGCTCTCCAGGACGTCCGCGACGCAGGAGGAGGCAGAGCTCCGTTGGCTTGAGATAAAAGCCGAGCACGGCACAGCACCGCGCGATGGCATCGAAGAGACGGTGGCGACGTCGGTGAGACGTAACCGGTGGAAGAAGGAGTGCGCGATATGGCGGGAGCTGCTGGCGAGGCCGACGGAGCCTCTCCCCCGCGCGGTCGTCAGCGCGCTGGTCGCCAAGGTCTTCGCGTCCGGCATGGGGCGCATGTCCCAGTACGTGCAGCGCGGCTTCCTCGACGTCGGCGTCTCGTCGGCCCGGCAGATGCCGAGGGCGCTGCTGGCGTTCGGGATCGCCGTGGTGATGTCCTTCTCCGTGTCGCTGGTCCTGGTGGAGCTCGGCTTGCTGCTGGCGACGGCACTCGCAGGTAGCCGCGCGCCGTCCCACCTCCTGCCTCACCGCTGCGGCGGCCACGTCGGCATGACCCGGCGGCAGGAGCAGCTGAAGCGGTCGAGGGGGCTGTCCGCGACCATGCTGCTGTCGCTGATAGCGCTGGTGTGGATCGCGCCCGGGCCGGCGCAGTGGGCGGACGCGTCGTCGCCGTCATCGTCCGGCAGCAGCCGGTGGCTGTGGGCGGCGGCGGCCATGGTGAACAGGGCGTCGGTCTTGTGGAGCTTCGCGAGGGCGTACGGTGCCAGCTCCCTCCCCGTGCACGGGAGCTTGCTCGTTTGCCCCGCGGTCGGCGTGCTCGTGTGGTTCTTCTTTTGTGCGTGCCTTCTTGGCGCGAGGAGGAGGCGAGCCAGCTTCATTCACGTACGGTCTTTCCCAATAAGCACGTCCGCTGCTAGTCTAGCGAGCCTGGTCCACGGCTGAACGGGTGACGGCACCGGAGGCAAGTAGGATGGGTTGCCGCCGGTCGTTGGCGGCACCATGCTAGCGATTCCATTCTTGCATTTCTCCTGTGCTAACGAGGACTGGAGTCTGGAGGGAGAGCATGCAGTCGGTGTCTCGTGGATGTCGCGGGGGGATGGAAAATGTTGGGAGCAAAGTTCCGATCGGTCGTTATCGCGTAAGCATGATAACGACGATGGCAATCTTCGTTGTCGGTGGGCATTAAGAAACGGGAAATTCTACTGCGTCTAGATGTGCCTTGATTTTACGCTGAGATTTGTGTGGGTATTTTTTTCCTTTTTTTTTATTATATATTTGATTGGGTCAATTAGTCATACAACAACTAAGGCACATCTAGATGCGCCATAAAACAGACCCGTTTACGGTTTTGACGAAACTACGTAATAGTAGTAGTATCGATCAAGAGGTAGGCGTTCACGTGTTTTTCTTTTGAGTCAACATGCTATGGATGTAAATATTTTGAGTCAACTACGAGGAAATTGTCTGCACGTTGCTATGGATGTAAATATCCGCACCAATTCTGATTAATGAACTAGGACGCTCGTAGCCAGCGAACGTTCGCCCGGGAGGGTGACACGCGCGAACGTTTTTTGTGTCATTTTTAGTTGCAAGAGGGTGGCAGTCTTTTGGGAGCGACATGACAATTTCTTCAGAAAATGCAATTTTTTGGTTTAAAACTGTGGTCGTTTGATTTTTCTTCACAACTAAAACTGCCATTAAATGGCGTTCGCTTGCCACCCTCTCTTAGTGAACGGCTGATATCGGCCGATATTACAATAAACCGGCTGATTTATCGCTTACAGGTGTGTGAACAATAAGATAAATCTGCTGATTTACCCCTTATCTCAGGTCGACCAATAAATTTTTGATAAGTGATATCTCCAACATTCATATTAGATATTGGTATTTATTTAAAATTGATTTATCAGAGATTGATTTGCGACCTTGATCAGGAAGGTGGTCCCTTAACAGTAATTGCAGAGTTATCGTGCATTAGGCTGAACCTCTTACCCCTTGTTACTCCGTCACCACGACTACGAAGAAGACGAGAGGTGACCACCAAAATGAGTCGATCTGGGCGACCTTGTGCTTATTGTGACAGATCTCATCAGATTCATCCCTGCTGCTCCATTCCCACCATGGAGAAAGAAAAGAGAAGCTCCCGACGACCACCACATGCTGCACAAAAGCAGCGGCAGGCTACAAATATTCGGCATCATGCCAAACAGCCCAAAGGCAATCCTAGATCAATTCCTACACCAAAATCTACTATGAACAAGTGGGGCCTGACCTCCTCTCCCACCCCTCCTTCGACTGGTGAGGCCGCCTGAGGAGTAGGGGAGGGGATCTGAGGCAGTTGTGGAGACTCTCGAGAAAAGAGGGGGTGAGGGAGAGAAAGGGAGGGTGGAAATGAGAGCCTCTAGTGAGAATCCCCTCAAAAAATTTACTTGAAATTTTTTATGTGTCTATGACACGTGGACCCTACCTATCAATACATGAAAAGGGTGGCCTTCAGGTCTCGAACACGTGGATCCCGCTTGTTAGTAAGTTGTTTATTTATGGTGAATATAGTGTATGTTGTCCAATTGAAAGCCAACATGATCTGAGGACCTACGCATGAACATATATTGTTTAGCCAATTTGTAACCTTCAGGTGACAGGTGTTGTTATCTATGAGAAGCGAAGACGAGGATAATGGGGATCCACGACACTCAGTGTGTTGTTTTGGTCTTATGACCTTAATTGCGGAAACGACAATGTTATGGCAATGTTGAAGCAGGACGATATGGAAGAACAATTCAGGGATGGAGGAGTTTGACCATTCAAGGGTGAACCGCCTACAAACAAAAAATCTACATGCTAGAATCATAATACAAAGGAACTGGTATTATTGTCGCACTGGCACACCTGATCTGAAGTTTCTCTGCACCTAACCTCTCTATTGTAGACAACAACCGTTTTCTTTCAGCTGCTTTAGTTTATCTTATTTACTTTCAAGTTATTTATTATTCTTGCAGCAATCATCAACTCTTTCACCACTGGTATATTTGTTTCACGGGACAATAAAAATATCTACGGATTTTTGGACAGTCACTTCACACAAGACGACAACTTGTGTGCGACCGAAATGTGAAGGAAATATGCCCTAGAGGCAATAATAAAGTTATTATTTATTTCCTTACATGATAAATGTTTATTATTCATGCTAGAATTGTATTAACCGGAAACTTAGTACATGTGTGAATACATAAACAAACAAAGTGTCACTAGTATGCCTCTACTTGACTAGCTCATTGAATCAAAGATGGTTAAGTTTCCTAGCCATAGACATGAGTTGTCATTTGATTAACAGGATCACATCATTAGAGAATGATGTGATTGACTTGACCCATTCCTCCAGCTTAGCACGATGATCGTTTAGTTTGTTGCTACTGTTTTCTTCATGACTTATACATGTTCCTCTGACTATGAGATCATGCAACTCCCGAATACCGGAGGAACACTTTGTGTGCTACCAAACATCACAACGTAACTGGGTGATTATAAAGGTGCTCTACAGGTGTCTCTGATGGTACTTGTTGAGTTGGCATAGATCGAGATTAGGATTTGTCACTCCGATTGTCGGAGAGGTATCTCTGGGCCCTCTCGGTAATGCACATCACTATAAACCTTGCAAGCAATGTGACTAATGAGTTAGTTGCGGGATGATGCATTATGGAACGAGTAAAGAGACTTGCCGGTAACAAGATTAAACTAGGTATTGAGATACTGACGATCGAATCTCGGGCAAGTAACATACCGATGACAAAGGGAACGACATATGTTGTTATGCGGTTTGATCGATAAAGATATTCATAGAATATGTGGGAGCCAATATGAGCATCCAGGTTCCTCTATTGGTTATTGACCGGAAATGAGTCTCGGTCATGTCTACATAGTTCTCGAACCCGTAGGGTCCGCACGCTTAACGTTCGGTGACGATCGGTATTATGAGTTTATGTGTTTTGATGTACCGAAGGTTGTTCGGAGTCCAGGGTGAGATCAGGGACATGACGAGGAGTCTCGAAATGTTAGAGACATAAAGATCGATATATTGGAAGGCTATATTCAGACATCGGAAAGGTTCTGAGTGGTTTGGATATTTATCGGAGTACCGGAGAGTTACGGGAATTCGCCGGGGAGTATATGTGCCTTATTGGACTTTAGGGGAGATAAAGAGGGGCTTCCTGGGGCAGGCCACGCGCCCCCCAAGGCCTAGTCCGAATTGGACTAGGGGAAGGGGCGGTGCCCCCTCCTTCCTTCTCTCCTACTCCTACTCCTTGGAAGGGGGGAATCCTACTCCCGGTGGGAGTAGGACTCCCCAGGGTGTGCCATAGTAGAGGGCCAGCCTCCTCCTCCCTCCAGCCTTTATATACGTGGCCAGGGGTTACCCCATAGACACACAAGTTGATCATTGATCTTTTAGCCGTGTGCGGTGCCCCCCTCCACCATAATCCACCTCGGTTATATCGTAGCGGTGCTTAGGCGAAGCCCTGTTCCGATAGCATCATCATCACAGCACGCCGTCGTGCTGACGAAACTCTCCCTCGAAGCTCTACTAGATCGTGTGTTCGCGGGACGTCACCGAGCTGAACGTGTGTAGATCGCGGAGATGCTGTACCTTCGGTGCTAGATCGGTCGATCGTGAAGACGTACGACTACATCAATCGGGTTGTCATAACGCTTCCACTTACGGTCTACGAGGGTACGTAGACGATACTCTCCGCTCTCGTTGATATGCATCACCATGATCTTGCGTGTGCGTAGGATTTTTTTTGAAATTACTGCGTTCCCCAACAGTGGCATCCGAGCCAGGTTTATGCGTAGATGTTATATGCATGAGTATAACACAAAGGATTTGTGGGCGTGGGTATATACATATTGCTTGCCGCCACTAGTTGATTCTTGATTCACCGGCATTGTTGGATGAAGCGGCCCAGACCGATATTACGCGTACGATTACGCGAGACTGGTTCTACCGACGTGCTTCGCACACAGGTGGCTAGTGGGTGTCTGTTTCTCCAACTTTAGTTGAATCAGATTCAATGAATAGGGTTCTTTCCGAAGATCTAAAATCAATCACTATACCGCGTTGTGGTTTTTGATGCGTAGGTAAGAACGGTTCTTGCTCAGCCCGTAACAGCCACATAAAACTTGCAACGACAAAGTAAAGGAAGTCTAACTTGTTTTGCAGGGCATGTTGTGATGTGATATGGTCAAGAAATGATACTAAATTTTATTGTATGAGATGATCATGTTTTGTAACACAGTTATCGGCAACTGGCAGGAGCCATATGATTGTCGCTTTATTGTATGAAATGCAATCGCCATATAATTGCTTTACTTTATCACTAAGCGGTAGCGATAGTCGTAGAAGAATAATTGGCGCGACAACAACAATGTTTCGATGGAGATCAAGGTGTCAAGTGATACGTCTCCATCGTATCTACTTTTCCAAACACTTTTGCCCTTGTTTTGGACTCTAACTTGTATGATTTGAATGGAACTAACCCGGAGTGACGCTGTTTTCAGCAGAATTACCATGATGTTGTTTTATGTGCAGAAAACAAATATTCTCGGAATGACCTGAAACTCCACGGGAGGTCTTAGAAAAAATAATAAAAAATCCTCGCCAAATATGAAGACCAGGGGGCCCACACCCTTCTCACGAGGGTGGGGGGCGCCCCCCCTAGGGCGCGCCCCCTACCTCGTGGGCCCCCTGTTGACCCTCCGACGCCAACCAACTCTATATATTTGCTTTTGGAGAGAAAAAAATCAGAGAGAAGAAATCACCGCGTTTTACGATACGGAGCCGCCACCAAGGCCTAAAACCTCTCGGGAGGGCTAATCTGGACTCCGTTCGGGGCTCCGGAGAGGGGGATTCGTCGCCGTCGTCATCATCAACCATCCTCCATCACCAATTTCATGATGCTCACCGCCGTGCGTGAGTAATTCCATCGTAGGCTTGTTGGACGGTGATGGGTTGGATGAGATTTATCATGTAATCGAGTTAGTTTTGTTAGGGTTTGATCCCTAGTATCCATTATGTTCTGAGATTGATGTTGCTATGACTTTGCTATGCTTAATGCTTGTCACTAGGGCCCGAGTGCCATGATTTCAGATCTGGACCTATTATGTTTTCATGAATATATGTGAGTTCTTGATCCTATCTTGCAAGTCTACAGTCACCTACTATGTGTTATGATCCGGCAACCCCGAAGTGGCAATAATCGGGACCACTCCCGGTGATGACCATAGTTTGAGGAGTTCATGTATTCACTATGTGCTAATGCTTTGTTCCGGTTCTCTATTAAAAGGAGGCCTTAATATCCCTTAGTTTCCAATAGGACCCCGCTGCCAGGGGAGGGTAGGACAAAAGATGTCATGCAAGTTCTTTTCCATAAGCACGTATGACTATATACGGAATACATGCCTACATTACATTGATGAATTGGAGCTAGTTCTGTGTCATCCTATGTTATGACTGTTACATGATGAACCGCATCCGGCATAATTATCCATCACTGATTGGTGCCTACGAGTTTTCCATATACTGGTTCTCGCTTATTTACTTTTCCGTTGCTACTGTTACAATCACTACAAAATACTAAAAACATTACTTTTGCTGTCTTTACTTTTGTTGCCGCTACCACCATTATTATATTACTTTGCTACTAAACACTTTGCTGCAGATACTAAGTTTCCAGGTGTGGTTGAATTGACAACTCAGCTGCTAATACTTGAAAATATTCTTTGGCTCCCCTTGTGTCGAATCAATAAATTTGGGTTGAATACTCTACCCTCGAAAGCTCTTGCGATCCCCTATACTTGTGGGTTATCAAGACTAATTTCTGGCCCCATTGCCGGGGAGCATAGCTCTATTATTTGAGTCACTTGGGATTTATATCTGCTGGACACTATGAAGAACTTGAGAGATCCAAAAACCAAGATCTATCCCTCAACTACGAGGGGGGGG